>NW_009915250.1:0-35480 GCF_000696875.1 Nestor notabilis | reverse complement strand
TGACTGCTGTAGCTGAACCCGGGACAATTACATAGAGATGACATTAAAAGATGAGCGTTTGGTTAATGAGGGAAGTTAAGAGAGTTTTAATAAAATAATGAGTTCCTTAACACCTCAGTGGTCCATGGAAGACTTTTATTTCCTCATGTTGCCTGTAAGTGTATTTTTGGGACAGCTATGGTTCGGATATCCAGCTGTAATGAGTGTGTAGCAGATTATTATTTAAGGATTTGGAAGTGTCATCTTCTAAATTAATAAGATAAAGAAAGGTAAGGGAATATAAAACTACCATTTTAAATAACTTGCTTACATTTGGGTCTTCACTATTACAATAAGAAAGCAATGATAGCTAATATCCCTAGAATACACATCAGGTAACAATAAGATCCACAGTATACTATAGTCTGATATAGAGATATGGAATAAGCAAGATAAAATTGACCGTACACAGCTCAGGTTTCTACAGCTTCTATGGTCTATGAGCATTGCAGGTCCTCCCTTTATCACAGTTTGCAGGATAGCTACTTCCTACTTACTCGCTACTATTTCTTTTAATATTCCTGGGCAGAGTTTGTATCTCTTGCAGTCATTCTCACCTGATCTGATCCAAAAGTTGTTGGTTTCCACAGACCTTTCTTCTTTCTTGATGCTTATACCTAAACAGAGAAAGATATTTTTCAAGTTTTGAAATGAGAACCTTTTTCAGGTTTGGCTTTATTTTTTATTATTTTACTTGCTTGCTCTTCCTCTTTTACAGACTCCAACAAAGCAAGTAGAGGTTATATACCAGAATGATCCTCCAGATATTCTGACATCTACCATTTGAGGATCTGGAGCTTCTTTTATCAGTATTTCCTGGCAAGATGGTTGTAACATTAATTATTGTTTGTGTAGAAGTAAATAAAAGATCCTGAGTGAATAAGGCATACTGTTGCAGAAAAAATACAGAAAAGTGAATGAGGTTTTTACAGGGAGTAGGTGCATGTGTGTTGCATGGAGCTCTGCTGCCACTGATATTTATGGTAGCTTTACAATAGCACTAGACTGCATATGAAAGAAGACAGTCTGAGCCCTGGAGTTCTGAATATGTAAGTGTAAAAGCAAAATTATAGTTAAGAATTCTCAAACCATTTTTACACACATTAAATTCAAAATGGGTCACTTTTAATAGTGAGATTTTGCAGTTATTTAGTCATTGATCATTTTGCCAGTTTTAATTAATTCTGATTTTAAAAGACAGAGTTCTGAATATGCATGGAAGAATTGGAAATGAAGCTTGCCTTAGCTTGGTTTACAGCAATACTTTATGTGTCAATGCTTATAGAGAATTCATCCTTCCTCAGAAAGCGTAGGCTGAATGCACAATCCAGAGTAATGCTGTGGGTTGCCTCTAAAGATGATTGGTACTTCCATTTTTCTTTGAGGATACTCTCAACCTTTCAGGATTAACCCTTTACTTTGAACTTCTTCCTGTGTATTGAGAATAATCAGCTGAGAAATAGAAACAGAGATGGAACTCCATACATGAGGCTGTGCTCTTTTATGTGATGTTACTATAGTTACCATCTTGCCCATGATGACTGTAATTAATTATTGTTTTCAATATTTTCCATAGCCCAGTCTGTCAGATAGTGTATATCTGTTTCTCAAAATCTAACCCAACTGTTCAGCATACAACAGAAGTTTTGTACCAACCCACCAGCTTGGTAATCTAAGAAAGAAGTCTCCACCTTTCACACAAGTGAAAAGTACCAGACATACACTTCCCTTCCAGGGAGAAAAAAAAATAAAAAAAATTGACCTATGTATCTTCAAAGATTATATGGGTGAAGGACAAAATCCTCTTCTCAAAGGTCTAGAATTCATCAGCCATTGGAAATGACAGTGATCCTCTGTGTTCCAGAAAAGATGAGATTATGATATTAATACAAATTTCAGTGTCTCTGATTTCTTTTAAGAAGAGAGTTTCTACTCCTTCAGACTATCAAAGATAGCTTTGATTGATAAACACATTCTGAACTTTCCAAGTCTGCAGATTTAGAGGCATCACCCTACATGTGAATGCCCAACTCTTAAGGGAATGTTCTGAAGTTCAACTATAATGATAAATTTTATTCCCATGTCTCAAAACAAGAAACAAATTACTGTACACTGCATGAGCAGAATTTAAATTAGTGCATGAAGGGATACAAAATCCCACTTTGTTTCTGCAGAAATTAAATCTTATCTTGAACATAATTTATTTACTATTGCTGTCCTTACCTATTAGGTTTAGTAGTGCATATACAAAATACAAGATAATTACAAAATACAAGATAATTGCTGAACATAAAATGAGATAGAGCCTTCTTGTAAGGAGTTCAGAAACTAATTTTTATAGATTAAAAGTACTTAAATTAATGAATATGATAATGTAACAAGGCAGAAATATGGAATTGTGGTAATTCTTTTTATCAGATAAATGGATTTTAAATAATATTTTAAATAGATTTTTTTTGTTCTACTATGTTGTTTGCTTCCTGTGTCATGCCCTCTATTGAAAAGACAAACATTTCCTTGCTTCCTTCAGGGGTTTTATTCCAGTACAGCAAAATGTAATTCAAGGAAAAAAAAACCAAACCCAACAGATAATATGAATCTTAAATGTGTTTAATTCTACTCTCAACACTGTTTCTGTTGCTGGGCTTTGCTGTCTGTTGAACTGAGAACAGCAGTGTCCCTATTTCTAACTCTTGGCTAGGCACAGTATGTCCTGGAGTTCTTTTTATGTGCGGGGGCAGGAAAAAAAACAGGTGCCTATCTTCTAAGCAATGTCACACATTTTTTTCTATGCAGCAAATTGGTAGCCCTTGATGGCATGTAAGCAAACCCTGACTCACCTTACTTTCTACCCTTTTTCTAATGAATTTTTATAGAAAGTATCAAAATAAATAAATAAAATAGAGATTAATAAAATTAAAAAAGCAGTGAGATGTCTTTGTCTTCAGGTTATTCATGAAGAGTCTAAATATTGACAGAAGAGTTTATTTAAAAATGTAGGGCTTATTTTAAGATGAGTAAAGGCCGAATAGAGTGAGGTAGGTAATATGAAAGAATTTTGCCAGCTTTCCTTTTAAAAAATAAACAATAAAAAATAATATCTGGTACTTGGGCAGACTTCCTGAGCCTATGAATTTCATCATTTTCTTTCCTGGTTATAAAATAGTTGGAATGTTTAGCACATTTGAAATGGACATGGTATTTTCCTTCTCAAGAGGGTACGGCAATATCACTTTGTGGGCTGGAAAAGCAGCATCACTGTAATGTCTAACAGTATGAGAGAAAATTAATAGAAATTATGGCTATGAAAATATACTTTAAAATGGAATATAATAACCTTACAGCTTACTGACTGGAACAACAGTTATTGTATAGTCTCAATATTCATAATAGTCAAGAAACTATCTAGGAATAATCCATAAGGCATTTACGTCAGTCTTGGCAGTTCTCTTCCTCCCATTATCCTGGCATGCATCTTTGCCTTCAGGTTTCCTGTAATATTAATTTGTCAAAATGCCAACAGCCTAATTTCTACAACCATTCATAATATTGTCAAAATGCATTAAATTTTTAAGTGCTTCCTATCCAGGCCTCAGAAGCGATTAAAGTTATTGTTTGAAAGAGAGAGTGATCCAGACTTCTTAACTTAAGCCCAAAAATTTTCATTTGAATTCTATGTTAAAAGTTTGTTCACATGATCTTTTTGAGATGGTTGTCACTGAGAGAGATAAACATGAGGTGGCTTCATCCCACAAAGAGTGGCATTTTGCTTTAACTGATATGCTAAGCCTCTTAGTGGGACTTCTTACTTCAGGCTCAGCCATACAGGCACAGAATTCTTAGTGTGGAATTGGTAATTTGTTGTCTGGTTCAGAAGACATTTACTTGTGCCAATCTGAATGACAGACATATCCAGAATCAGAACTAATTTAAGTAGATTTACCTACATGAATTCAAAACCTGTAAAAGCATTGGTCCTACCAAAGATCTCCCCAGAGAGCTGATGGTGATTTAAAAAGTTAGCAATATCAGATAATGAGAACAATTACAATTTTGCTATCTTGCATGATTATATTGCAGAAGGCTATTTAGACATCCTAAATTTGAATTAATCAGTACAGGCCTCATACTAGACCATGTGAACAATAGCAGTCTTTCATTCAGAATTAATATAAAACCAGCTGAACCTATTACGAAATTATTAGCCAAAACAATAGGTCACATTCTGGGCTGGTGGGAGAGTGGAATTATTTCTAAGATTTCTAATAACTGATGTGAACATGAGGCACTGGTTTTGTATTTTTTATGTGAAAGATAAGGATCACAAAGAGGAGAACAGGTTAGGAAGCAGAGCTTAGACGATATGCAGCTGACTGGAAAAAGGTGAGAAGAGATTTCTGGATTAAGTGGTTGGTAAATTATATCCAGAATAAAAAAAGAAATACAAATTCTAGTGTTCAATTTTCAATCTTCTTAAAAAGAATTAGTTTATATACTCTCTATTAATAACTATGATTACACAAATTCTTAACGTTCTTAGCTTTTGACTATTTTCCTTTTTTTGCTTCTTTGCTTTTCCTTATAAAGTGTATTCATGGAGCCAGAGGTTTTGGCCAGTTACAGCAATACATCTGTAACAGCATTGATTTTACACATAATGACAATAGATGTAGAATAAAAATGGTAAATAATTACAGTATTAAGACTGCTGTGGTTTAAGGCCAGCCGGCAACTCAGAACCACGCAGCTGCTCGCTCACTCCCTTGCCTTCTTCCTCCCCCTGCTCCCAGAGGGATGGGGAGGAGAATCGGAGGAATGTAACTCCCACGGGTTGAAATAACAGCACTCCAGTAACTAAGGTATAATACAAACCACTACTGCTACCAATAATAATGATAAGAGAAATAACAAGGGGAGAGGATACAATTGCTCACCACCCACCAAGTGATCCGAGCAGTGATCTGGGCCTTCCAGGTAACTCTCCCCAGTTTATACACTGGGCATGATGTGCTGTGGTATGGAATACCCCTTTGACCAGTTTGGGTTAGGTGTCTTGTCTCTGCTTCCTCCCGGCTTCCCCTCCTCCCTGGCAGAGCATGAGACTGAGAAAGTCCTTGGTCAGAGTAAACATTACTTAGCAACAACTAAAAACATCGGTGTTATCAGCATTGTTCCCAGACTGAAAGTCAAAAACACAGCACTGCACCAGCTACTAAGAAGGAGAAAACACGACTGCTGTAGCTGAACCCAGGACAATTACAAATCATAATATGCTTAAAAGTTGGGCACAGTTTAAAGCTGAGGACTGGGGAAAAGGATTATTTTTATTTAAAACTTTTTTTAATGAATGTTGAAAATTCAAATTTTAAATTTGTATCCATTGTTATATAGGCAGAATTTAATATGGAATAGTCCAAATTCTGGTCTGACAAAAGATAATTCTATTTCTTCCACAGAAAATTGCCAAAGAATTATATACACACACATACCCAAATGCGCACACACATAGATATAATCTTATCACGGAGCCATTGTTGTGTTAGAGGATAAAAAGACTTCATTATGACACTTTTCTATAATTCATCAGCTAGTATTACAAAAGACCCCTGTCTTTCAATGAATAATCAGGCTTCCTTCTTAATTTTTTATATCTTCTGTGAGGGACATTTACTAGAATTTCTTTTAGTCTTTGATTTTCTGAAATGCTTTCTGTTTCTGATTATTTAATCTCTTTTTCTGTTCAGCTGTGGCATGCAAACAGAAGCTCAACAGGTCATCAGTTTTGTCTTTTTTAAAACCCTTAGAGATAGCTGAAAACAAAAAGTATTACATGGAGGTCTCTGGTGGCAATACATACTAATGTGGCAGCTGCCTTAGATAACATTCTTCCAGACAGGATGCCTGCAAAATTGCTGTCTTCCCTGGAAAGATGACGTACTTTATTCTGGGTTGATTAACATCTAGATGATCCATCAGGCTTTTAGTGCTAATGGCTTTAGAAGAAGAATAGAAGTTCCTGCCTTTGTGCTACTTGCAAAAGTCTTTCAAATTGCTACTGTTATCTGCACATACACTTGTAGCTACAGGCTGAACAGATATCTGACTTCTTCCAGTCACTCTGTCTTTTAGGCCAGTTACCCAAGCTGCCATGCAGACAGGACATAGATACCACAGCAAAACATTTTGGTTCACAAAAAGGTTTGAGTCCAGTTAGGGTGAGTAAATCTACTACCAAAAAAGTAGTGCCATTTTAACTGAAATTTTTATAGGACGAATTATTTTTAGCATGCACCCAAGTACCTCTATATAAAACATCATTTTTGAGACAGATGTAAGAAACATTGAAGGAAGTACTTTCTTTTTATTGACGACGGTTACTATTAATTAATGCAATGTTAATGTACATCTTTAAAATATGTAGGGAGATTATCATGTTTCAAATGCACTGATACCCTGGTATATGTTAAACTGGATCATTGCCAGCATCACTGATTTCTCCAAAACACAGTTGAGAAACAACCTTTTGGGAAATAATATTTTTCCTTTCCCCCTCCTCCTGTCCCTCCTCTACACACACCCCTGCCCCTCAAATAGCAATTGAAAAAATCAGATTTCTATTTCAAACACAAGGGAGGAATATATATGCAAGATATTTAGAAATCCAAATATGGGGGGCTTTTAATGAAATGTGGTTTTCACTACAGAAACCAATTTGTTCATAAAGACTACCTCTGCACAAAGCTGTTGCTCAGAATCTTGTTAATGCTAGCAGGAAACACATTTTATCTTTAAAGCCAACAATTCATGGTTATTATAACTCTTAAAAGTCTAATTGAAAAGCCATTAGTAGTCCAGATCATATTATTAAAAAAGGACAAATAATAATATTTTTATTTCCTCGTGGAGAAGGTCTAAACAATAGTAATTATACTAGTAAAACTGTAACTTACATATTTGTAGTTACTATAGCCTTTTCTTGAAGTTATACTCTCTATTCCATTTCTCTTCCAGGTCTTAAAACCAGCAGTTTCAGTTGCTGGGGAAGGAAGCACAATGTTCCTGGAGTTTTTCAGCAACAGATATATCACATTGATCTACATGATTTCTTCTGTGCTTCAGAATCAACTTGGTGTCACTTTCACATGTCTGCTGACAGACTTCTACATCTTTGATTTTTCTTCATTGGCCTGCGGCTCCACATTACATCTGTTTTGTGCGTATTTTAGATACTAATTCTTCATTATCTTTGTTACCCCTAAACACTGTTCTTTTCTCCTTCATCTACATTTCTTTAACTGACCCTTTATGAATTATTTTTATCTGTGGGCTTTCCAGTGCCAGACCTATATCCAATGTTTTATGACTTTATGCCTGTACTCCTCTACCCTGCACTCTGTATCTCAGCTTTTCAAGGCCTTTACTGTTGTATGCACCAGGGAAGCATTTCTGTATGCTGTTTGTCTTACAGAGTTGTAAATACCACTCACAGAATAAAAGTTGATTACCTCTGAAAGAATACAAGAATAGGGTTGTACTACATAAAGACAAACAAAATAAAAATGAAGCCATAGCTATTTGGTCAACTAGAGAAATTAGTGTCACCCTTATACCAAGTAGAACAAAGCTGCAGGCACATCAAGACTCAGTCCTGAGGCCTTGCAAATTCGATACAATGCCTATAGCCTGTCATTAGCAGTGACTACTGTATTACAGAGCTACATGGTTCTACAATACACAGACTATGTATCACTTAATTTTCATTTGAAAATATATGAAAAAATATAATGGTTTCAGGACTTCTATATGGTGAATGTTATACTTTGAGAAACTAAAGTGTCTTAAAATAACTTCTCTGTCATGAGTCTTATTAGAACATCTGAAGAAAATAGGGTGTTCTGTTTTGTTGTTTTGGGTTTTTTTTCCAGAGGAAGAATTAACAAAAATATCACCATAGGTGAAAACTGAAAAATCATTAGGAATTATTGCACCAATTTAATTATTCTGAAATGGAAAAACTTATTTCAGTGGCTGAGGTATTACTTCTGAGATAAGGTAGCTTTATACACCAATACTACTGTTAGGTGAACAGAAAGATTCTAGGTTCATAGTAAGAAATAAAGTTCTGAATTTTATTTTTTTATCAGGGTTTTAAAACTTTGAAATCCAAAACTTATTTTTTCCAGGTAGACTATGGGCAGGGATTGTTAACCTGACAGATTTGATTAATAAGACGATAGTCATGCATCACTAATTTGATTAATTTTCACAGGGAAATGACAATGAAACCTGACAATAGCATAGCAGTGTATATAATTGACTTAGACTTCACTACATCTCATGATACATAACAACACGTAAAATATTTTGGAATAAAAGACTAGGATATGAGATGTTTTGGATTAAGTTCTTAACTGAGTAACTGACCTCACATCAGAGTGTAATAGAAATTGCATACAGAGGCTAAGGAAGAAGGCAACTCTGACTGATGGAGACTTCAGTCATGCTACACAATGTAAAGGATGAAGGACGTGGAGGATATGGAGATAATGATCACACTTCTCCATTTAATAGAAAAGATGGAGAATGATGAAAAGTAAAGTGTCTGAGTAAACATGGACAGAGGTGAGAAATAGGAAATATCGTGTGAGGTTGGACTGGCCAAAATTGTGCTTAAAAAATTTATAAAGGCTCATCCTGTTGATGTAACAGGGACTTTTTTCCACTGAATTTAGTGACAGATGATATTAATGGTGTTCTTATTACAACTACTTATTTCATCTGTAAAATTCTGCATTATCCAGTAAAAAAATACAAAATATGTTCAAAACATGATAATCTATTCTAGCTGCACATCTAGCCTTCATAACAGGCTTTGTCTATTGCCCTCTTCTGTCACATTATTTTCTGAATCAAGAAGAGACTCTGCAAGTGCAGTATGGTATTGTATTCAGGTAAACTACTGTATTAGTACTGAAAAAAGATGGATGTATGCAGAAGAATGGGAATGTATGACAGAAGAATGGGAAGAAACAGGACTTGACATCACAAAGAATATCATTTTGAGTTATAAGTCAAAAGTGGGGGAAGGAAAAGACTATAGAAGATTAATATTTCATGAACATGCTACAGACATACATGAAATAGCTCCACATGTGCCCATCTTTGTCAGAACACAGTTCAGCTTTTCTATCTGAGCTGGAAAGCATAAATGTAAAACAAACCTTTTAGGAGTTTAATTAGAAAAGCTATTACAGGCACTTGGCAAAAAGAAATGGGTTTTATCAGTTCCATCAAAAAAGTGTGAACATTCTGTTTTGCTGGAATACATAAAATAATGACATTTAAAAATGTTTATATACATAACATTATAAGAGCTTGGAGATGTTTTATTAATAGTTCTATTTCTGTGGTTATTAACATAATACACTTATTATCCAGTGTCCTTCTTTGGACAATTGAAAATATTTTCCATGGTTTCTTTCTCTGTCCCTGTCCATCATGTTTGGTCGTTATGTCATACTTTAAATTTAACAAAGCAGTTAAATTTTCTTCAGAAAAAATGTTTATTAAATATTATTCTATATATTAGTACATCCTTTAACTTCAGTACGTTTAAATGGGACCTAAATATCTTCATAGATCTGGCCTACCTTCTGTGTTCTAATTGTCTTTTACTAGAAGAAATATTAAGATAAAAGTGATGCAGGACAACTGCAATCAGTAGAAAGAAACCCCAAAATTTTATTCAATTTCTCCACAAAATCAACTGAAAAATTAGACTTTGTACATATCCACTGTTTCTTATTCAAAACAAATTACCATTTCTCCTTTGAACATGGCCACTTATATTCTAGTGCCTAATATTAAAATTTGGAAAACTTATTTGGGAATTAAAGTTTTCAGTAGAATAGGCTGTGTAGAAAGGTAAGGTGATATATCTGGCAATTCAGTAACAGAAAGTAATCCATTAGATGAGTTTGACCAACTATATTCTAGAACTTACCCATCAATAACAGACAGCTAAGAGCCTGTTCAGGAATTCACTGTCACAATTTTTTTTTTTTTTTTAAAAAGCCAAAACCATTGCATCCAACTTTCAGAGTCTGTAGTGCAAAAGCTAAAGCAAAAATAAATGTATCTAAGTCAATAAATTTAATCTTAAATTATTTATTTTTTGATATGTCCCTGTCTTTTGATAAGGCAGCTCATTGTTAGCCCTTCTAGGCTACAGTGGCAGAGCATGACCTAGCACAGCACAGGGCATCCAGAGGCAGCCTGCAGGCTGCCTCTTGGAAAGCCATATAGCCAGGAGGGGGACTGGTGCCTACAGTCTTTCAGGCTGTTATAAAAAACATGATATCTCAGTAAATTCTACTAACTAGATTTTTTGTGTTGATTTTTTTTTTCCATATGGATTAATTTTCCAGGGCCAAACTACTCTATCCAGATATAAACACTTTAGAATCTTTAAAATCTTTTATTCAAGATACAACAGCAAGCAGTGCTTGGGTCTAAAGAAGACAGATGAGGCTTACCTTGATCTTTTAAACTTGTGTTTGATGAAAAAAGCTGTTATTGATTCATGCAGACAATCTATTTCAGCCTCACTACACAAAATAATTTCAAGTTAATCACTGTTCTTATTGTAAAGGGAATGTAGGTCCTGAAAATGAAATACTCACTGCTTATTGTGTTTAAAGTCATCACAAACAAATTCAAAGCTAGGAGCACATATTTTAATATGGTATATTAATGCTGACATTTTGCTCATATTTTGGTGTCTTTCTGAAGTTAGTGCAGAGTTTTCCTCTTTGATTAGAACCTTTTATATCATGTTAATCCAAAACAGGATAGGTAACAAAAGTACCAAAATTTCAGGATCTCCATATTATATTTTCATTTTATTCTTTTTCTTCTCTGTGTAAATTCTCTAGTAATGATACTAGTGATGAAGTAACTCTTCTGAAGGCAGCTTCCCTAGCTAATGTATCATATAGATCTTCTGAACACTGAAAAATATTTATGGCTTATCACCTATTACAGAGTCAGCAGCCTTTTCCTCTTGCAGAAATAAGCACAAAAATAATCCCCTTACTAGAATTATTTACATATACTTTAATTCATTTTCAAGTGTCTTGTTGAACGAAAGCAATAGTTCAGTACTTTTACACCTAAGAATTTTGATAATGAAAGTATCTCTTGTAACTGTGAAGTCTTCTGATGTTAAGTAAGTCCTTTGAACGTTAAACCTCTTGGATCAGCCAATCCAGTCCCTTAGAATCACAGATCATTAGATCATCATAATTTATCCATAAATTTCTCAAATATTCTTTTAAAATCCAACATTAAAAATTTTTTTTACTTTTACAATATTCTTTAATTTCCTTCCTAAATATGCTTACAGACATATTATACTAGCTTTTTCATATGTCAATTTTGTTGTCACTTTATTTTGTTTTCACTTTTGTGAAAAGAATTGTTAAAACCCAAAATTGTGCCAAAATTTACTGAATTATATCTGTCCTGGGTTCAGCTACAGCAGTCATTTTTTCTCCTTCTTAGTAGCTGGTGCAGTGCTGTGTTTTTGACTTTCAGTCTGGGAACAATGCTGATAACACCGATGTTTTTAGTTGTTGCTAAGTAATGTTTACTCTGACCAAGGACTTTCTCAGTCTCATGCTTTGCCAGAGAGGAGGGGAAGCCAGGAGGAAGCAGAAGCAGGACACCTGACCCAAACTGGCCAAAGCGGTATTCCATACCACAGAATGTCATGCCCAGTATATAAACTGGGGGGAGTTACCCAGAAGGCCCAGATCGCTGCTCAGGTCGGGCTGGGTATCGGTTGGCAGGTGGTGAGCGGTTGTGTCCTTTCCCCTTGTTATTCCTCTTATCATTATTATTGGTAGCAGTAGTGGTTTTGTATTATACCTTAGTTACTGGAGTGCTGTTATCTCAACCCGTGGGAGTTACATTCCTCCGATTCTCCTCCCCATCCCTCCGGGAGCGGGGGGAGGAAGGAAGAGGGGGGGAGTGAGCGAGCGGCTGCGTGGTTCTGAGTTACGGCTGGGCTTGAACCACGACAATATCAAATGATATAAGCACTGAAATATAACCTGACCCCACCATAATAAATTCTTTTTTATAATCTTTACTCTCCTTATCTTTCTTTTTTTAAATCTCTGCTTAGTCTAAGCAGACAATTTACTTTATTATTAATTAACACCTGCTGCTGGCAAAAATCTCAGTATATTTAGCTGTAGGTTTTCTTAGACATGGGATGAGAACCAGAAGTAAGTTTGGAATTAAATTTGACTTTGGGAAAGGATAAGATACTGATCTTCATCCATAAAACAGACTTTAAATATTTTTGTTGGAAATATTTTTCAGCTTTGATGGACTAGGCAGTGCAACAAAGGTTAGGATAATTGCTAGCATTTCCAGGCTTAAGAGGACTTAGCTTTCTGTTGTGCTTACTTTGATGCATTTTCTTACATTTGTGCTGATATCTGATATTCAAGATACTTCTCTTCTACTTGCTGTAAAAGCCTAACCATAAGTAATACTGTATTTTTAAGTCTAGCAGGAAAGGAAAAAATATCTGAAGACCAAGTAGACAAAAATGTGATTGTCCATTAGATCACAACCAGTGATCATTTTCTCTTGTTCATTGCTACCATATCATATAGAAATCAGAAACTGTTTATAGTATTTAATGAAAATAAAAATTTTACTTGCCAGAAGATATAGACTGGTTTTTTTTTAATTATTATTATTTATTTCTGCTGGTGTAACACTAAAATGGGTGAGGGGAAATGCAGAATAACTTTGGAAACAAAGACCTGTTCCAGATATAGCACTATAGCATGCGCAAACACACACACACACACACAAATAAATCAAATACTAGTGAGATCTCTGTTGTGTAATCTCAATAATTCTTTGTCTTTAGAGACACCAGGATCTAGCCCTCCATTTCTATTTCTCTGTATCTCTCCTATCTGCAGTATCTGGGAACCTACATTAGACTTTATATTGCTTGGGCAAAACTCTTCTTGAAGGCTAGACTCATATTCATGCGGTGCATAACACCCCTTGTTTTCAACTAGGCTCTCAAGGATGCTAGATGAAAATAAAATTCTTTTCTGTTTATTGACTTTATTAAAAAAAAAAAAACAAAAAAAATCCAACAAAACCAACCAAAATCAATCAAAAGACTGAACTGTGTTCATCTTATAATCTGAAATCAGCTTTAAAAGAATGCTTTGATTTTGCTTACTGTGAGGCATTGTGATTACTATGAACATAGGTTATACATTTACTATGATCTTAGTAATAGCCAAAAAAAGTCAGATCGACAACACCATAGAAATTTTCATTTCAGTTGAGATCTTTAGAAGTAAATAAAAAAGCAACAGCTGCATAACAGTTGCAAGAAAAAGCCTGTCACTAAAAAAAATCCAACCCGAGGGGAAAAAAAAAGTCCCTTAGACTTCAACAGGCTCATTTCTTCTGCAGAGTACATGAGTGAAATGTAGTAAGTAGTGAAACTAACTGCTGGTATTAAATGAGTTAGTAAAAAAAAAAAAATCGCTGGAAATCAGTTCTGTTCAAGTACCAAATCGGTTGTGACAGAAGGATCATAGAATCATAGAATGGCTAGGGTTGTTTCCAACACCCCTGCCATGGGCAGGGACACCTCCCACTACACCAGCTTGCTCAAGGCCCTGTCCAACCTAGTCTTTAACACTGCCAGGGATGGAGCATTTATCACTTCCTTGGGCAACCTGCTCCAGCCTCACCTCTCTCAACTAAATCTTCCCTGTTTAAGTTTTAAGCCACTGCTCCTTGTCCTATCACTACAATCCCTAATGAAGAGCCTCTCTCCAGCATCCTTGTAGGCCCTCCTCAGGTATTGGAAGGGTGCTATGAGGTATCCACACAGCCTTCTCTTCTCCAGGCTGAACAGCCCCAACTTTCTCAGTCTGTCTTCATAAGGGAGGTGCTTCACCCCCTTATCACCTTCATGGCCCTCCTCTGGACTTGTTCCAGAAGCTCCATGTACTTCTTATGTTGAGAACACCAGAACTGTTCACAGTACTTCAAGTGGGGTCTCACAAGAGCAGAGTAGAGGGGCAGGATCACCTTCTTTGACCTGCTGGTCACCTTTTTTTTCGTGTAGCCCAGGATACGGTTGGCTTTCTGGGCTGTGAGCACACAGTGAAGCTGGCTCATGTTGAGTTTCTCATCAATCAGAAAGAAAGAAAGAAAGAAAGAGAAAGAAAGAAAGAAAGAAAGAAAGAAAGAAGGAAGGAAGGAAGGAAGGAAGGAAGGAAGGAAGGAAACAAAGAAAGAAAGAAAGAAAGAAAGAAAGAAGGAAGGAAGGAAGGAAGGAAGGAAAGAAAGAAAGAAAGAAAGAAAGAAAGAAAGAAAGAAAGAAAGAAAGAAAGAAAAGGAAAAGAAAAATAAGGGAAATGGAAGGAAAAAGGAAAAGGAAAAGGAAAAGGAAAAGGAAAAGGAAAAGGAAAAGGAAAAGGAAAAGGAAAAGGAAAAGGAAAAGAATGTTTCTCCAGCTTACAGTTTCTAAATACAGAAAAAGGAGGACACTTGGGCTAGTCTATGAATACTGAATAAAAAAATCAGGTCTGCCCTGAAAAGAATATATTATGAACAGAGAGAAGTTCACAAAAAGATAGCATTATTATGTCCTCATGTAACAAAAAAAAAAAAAGAAAAAAATAAGGAAGAATCAGCAAGAAGTCTCTTGCCCAGTCTCAAGAGAATGAGTATGTGTCAAGAAATGTAAAAATATGAAGGTGATGAATTGTAAGTAGATCAATGTAGATCATTACAGCACTAGTATTTTCCCCTCCACCTGGAATGTTATTATAACTAATTCCTGATAGGACTGCCCTCACTTCACTGAAAAGACAACTTTAGGCTAAGTAATAAAAGGTAAAACATACTAATACAGTGATTTGCAATACAATTTAAGAGCCAATGTTAGTAGTAAATAACTTTATGGAAGTGTGATTTGTGAAGCAAAAATTGTAACTGCGCATTTTTATTCTGGCATTTAATTAAACTTATTGATTTTTATTAAAATCAAGCTCATATATTTGTTAGTGGGCTGAATGTATGAGAACGTATTTAACAATCTCCATAACAGTTGCCAAATGAAATTACTGTCATATTTACTATACGATCAGTTACCAAATCTTGATTAATTGCCTCTTCATAAATTTCTTCAGTATCAGATCAGCAAACTTTCTTTTAAAATAAGTATTTCTTTTCTAGTAAACTGGTAAAGTGCAAGCCTGGTATAAAAATAGGTAAGACACAACAGAAACTTCCCTGGCTATTATTGTGGCTATAATGAGCAAACTAATGATACATTCCTTGCAAAAATACTAAGCAAGACAACTAAACTATAGACATAAATTCAACAGACTGATAGGTGGCCTGCTTAAATGAAGTGAAAGCTTTTTTTAAAAAAAAATAATTGGAAAGATCTACTTTTCATAAATTATATATTTCTTGGCTCAGAATCTTTTCACTGAAGTTAAGGGTTTTTTTAAGTATATGAGCAGGTTCAGCAAAATAAACAAGAGAGAAAAATAACAAAGGAGAATTCCATTACAAAAAATGGGGGGTTAGCATATATTTTATGGTTGTATTATTATAATCCTTGCAATGAATATTGCCTCTAAAAAACTTAAACACATTTGAGTTCAGGATATGGCAGGCATGCAGTTCATAATATTTGGAGAGTAACTATAAGGGATAATATTTACTTTATTCAGTTTTTTTGATGGGGCAACTTGTTTTGATTTGGAAGAAAGAATACACCAGTATTTTCTTAGTATCAAGGGTAAATGCCCAGTTTCTTCAGTTGAAATGAGAATATTAAATTATTGCAGCATGTAGGATCTTTTTTTTTTTCAAGATACTGAGTAAATTCAAAATATTCTACTTTTACTTCCCCAGATACTAGATGGAGATTATAGAAAGTCCTTAAACTTCTTTCATACTGCTAATTCTCACCTAACTTTTGAAGGTTCTTTTTCATGTTTGATTTTGCTGTTAATTTATACTTTTTTTTTTAACATCCTACAAATACCATACGATTCACTATGTCAGAATAACCTTTTAAATTCCAACAGCTAATTTCTTCAAAGGTGATTAAAAATGATGTTTATTAAAAATAAAACCCCTTAACCTTACATTGTGTGAGGAATAAACACCAGTTAGTAAAAGAGTATAGACAAAATACCTTTGGGAAAGCTCACAATAGATTCAAATACTTCATAGGTAAGCTAATAAGGTACTCTGCAGAACCACCTTAAGTCGAAGTCAAAGAATGGACAAACTTCCTACTGATGTCCCATCTGATAACCAAGAAAACTTTAAAAGAACATTATGCAGTTATTTGTGAGTGATGTGAGAAAAGCTGTCATTCATAACTGCAGTATTTCATACAAATGATGGACTGAAGCATAGTAGTACTTTGGTTAAATTTGGACTGCTTTTTGGAAACTGCTTAATATTCAATTTAGGTAATGTATGTTATCAAAAGTGTAGTGACATGGGCTGTAATATTTATGACAGCAGAGATTAGGGTATGATGCAGTTTGTTAAATATAACATTTTATATTCCAAGTAGAAAGAAGGAAATTTGCAACTATTTAAAGAGAGACTTTAGGCCCTGAAAATAATTCTATTACCCAGTAAACTGATTTTATCCATCTGCCTTTAAATACACAGAACAAATATAATTAGAAATATAAATGAAACTTTCCCATTGTTAAGAACATTTCTACAGCACATAATTGTATTACATCCTGTTCACCCAAGCTTCCTCAAGCTGGACTTCTGCAAAAGCATTGATCTCAGTAGACCTCTACTCAATTTTAACTATTAAAGTAAGCTATCATAATTTTAGATTTCACAAGTTTTTGTGCATGAGTTACCATTAATTTCCACTAGCAATCCTTGGTCTTTTAATAGTCTTCATATATGAAGGAGAATTATGAATCCTTATGAACTAGTATCTCGTAAGATTTTAGTACAGTTACCACTCTTTGAAGGTATCATGAATACATGATACCTGTGTAGCATGATGTCTATCCAATGCCTTTTTTTTTTTTAGTGTAATAATTCCACAATATGGCACAAATTATGTTAAAATTCTCTGAAATAACTATGCACATATAAAAATGTGTTTGTATGCTCATAAAGCTCACAAGGAAAGAGCCCTAAGGTAAATTTATACTTCTGCTACCATTAATCAGAACCTTCATAAGGAAACATTCAATTACTGTTCATCTGGTTCTCTTTGGGACCTATTTCTTTTGATCTTTATAGCAGCCTCTTTCCATTCCAGTGCCCATTTCTGTATCCACCCTGGATTATTTTCCACATCAAAGCAGGTCTTTCTTGCCTCTGTAGACTTCTCAATTTTGATATTTTACCATCATCATGAGAGAGAGAAAGCAGAAAAAATACTAATTATACACTATGTTAACCTCTATTGTATACAGTATGTTTACTAAGACTTCACAGAAAGTAGTATCAACTAAACTTCTAAAATTTTGGTTTACCAAAAGTTTTGCTGTCAAGAGGATTGGTATGAGAAGAAATGATAGATAATGCTACGTATCTAGAATCTATTCTGGATAGATAGAAATTCTAGATAGATAGACACTCTACCTATCTAGACTCTATCAATTCGCCTCCATATTTAACCAGCTGTCATGGTTTAAGCACAGCCAGTAACTTAGAACCACGCAGCTGCTCGCTCACTCCCCTGCTTCTTCCTCCCCCTGTTCCTGGAGCGACAGGGAGGACAATCGGAGGATTGTAACTCCCACAGGTTGAGATAACAGCAGTCCAGTAACTAAGGTATAATACAAAACCACTACTGCTACCAATAATAATAATAATGATAAGGGAGCAATCTGGGCCTTCTGGGTAATTACCCCCAGTTTATACACTGGGCATGATGTGCTGTGGTATGGAATACCCCTTTGGCTAGTTTGGGTCAGGTGTCCTGTCTCTGCTTCCTCCCGGCTTCCCCTCCTCCCTGGCAGAGCATGAGACTGAGAAAAGTCCTTGGCCAAAGTAAACATTACTTAGCAACAACTAAAACCATTGGTATTATCAGCGTTGTTCCCAGACTGAAAGTCAAAACCACAGCCCTGCACCAGCTACTAAGAAGGAGAAAACATGACTGCCTTAACTGAACCCATGACACCAACCATTGGTAATTGTTCATTCAAGAGGCAGTTCCATAAGAAGAAAAACTAATAGCTATTTTCACCTCTAGTACTTTAATAAATAAACCCGGTACTGGCTTACACTAAGTGACAATATGGAATCACTGTGATTCGTTCAGCTAATTAATTTGGATGAACTGTAATTTTAGAGAATTGGAACAAATAAAATATCCTACATTTTTAGGGACAGATTTGCAAAGGAACAAATTATATTCTCATTGCATTATTTGTTTATCTTAGATTTATAGTGAACCAGTTTTGTTTGTGAAGAGTGGGGAAGAAAAGATCCTAAGCTTCAGTTCCAGACTTACAGGAAAAGTTATACTCTGTTTTCTAAGTTGTTTTTTTTTGGTGACTATTCAGTCTGTTCTCCAAGTAATCAATCCCATACACTTCAGACAGAATAATTGTTAGATCTGGTGACAAAACACAGCAAGTTGCAATCAAATTTAGATAAACCCAGTAACATGTATAATTTTACCAACCATGAAGCATGCGTGACCTTTCTGATTTCTTGGACAGAATTACTTTAGTAGATCTATGTGGTTGAAACAATCAGCCAGTCTTTTATTTCTTGTAACATACTGGTTGCAATATCAAAGCTGAGTCCTAGGTATCCTTTGTTGATTTTTTGGGGGTGTGGTGGTTGTTTTTTTTTCATATAGTAAACTCTTGCAAAGCAAAGATAAAGGAAGAATGTAATGAGAAAAAGATTAGGAGGCAGAGCGTTTGATAAAGTGACAGAAAGCAAGTTCAGGAGAAATGAGAACAGAAATGTGGGTATGCTACTGTTTGACTCCTGTTTTTTTGAAGTTCATGCTTCGAATTTAACACACATTGTCTGAAAGAGATTATTATTATTATGGGAATGTGACAACAATATTACTATTCCATCACAACAAAAATATTTTATGTTCTGTTACTAGTAATTCTTACAAGCCAAGTTTCTGTTTTGAGCAAGTATACCCTGACTTAAACTCACAGAGTTTAGCAGATGTTTATTTATTTTATGGACTTTGTTTGGTTGGGTTTTTTAATTGTAAATCTTTGGACAATCTTTGTAAATCTTTAATTGTAAATATTTTTAATGGTAAATCTTGGCTATTATAGCAGTCATACAAGCTTTGCCTAACTTTCAAATTTGGGAAGCACTTCCTATTTAACAAAGCTAAGAAAGATCTGGAGTCATTATCTCTACATACTCTGTTACAAATAACTATCTTTGGTTTGATGAGATAGTCTCATATATAAAACCAGAAATAACATTACAAAGTCATTGGGATTACAGATTACAGTACAGTAAGAAATGATGTAAAACCAAGAATCTATTTATTACAGCTACCAGTATACACCACTGTAGCAAAAATCTAATTGAAAGAGCAAAAAATGCTTGGATTTCTAGAGCAATTGTTTTTCTTTTTACTTATAAAAAAGCAGTGCTTAGGCATCTTAAAAACTGATTTCAACTTCAGAAGTTCAAAACAGAAGTAATCCTAATGAAGAATTAGCATTAACAAAAATTCTGCATAGACACATTATTTGCTGTCTTTATACTTTACTCAAAAATTTAAAATAACCTTTCATAAAAATATTAAACAAAAAAACCCCACATAGTCTACCCTACCTCAAGATCTGGCATGGAGAATTAAATAGTGTTCTCACCACAAGAATAAAAACTTCAAAACTTACGGGGTGTTTTGTGGAAATGCTACCTGATTAACTATTGCCTGAACATTCCTTGGGGGAAAACAGAATCAGATTCAGTCATTTAGAATAACTTTCATTGTAGTGCTATAAATTTAGCTGTTCTGTCTAACCTCTGAACACTCCTGGTAGATACGCTGTTTTAAAATTTTTTATATTGATTTAGAGGCAGTGTATTAAACCATGTCTCTATGAAAGGTGACCATTTATCTATTACAGGCTGAATGTGTTTGAATGTGATAACAAAAACAATTTCATATGGTAAGATGCAACAAGATATTGACCAACACTTTTAACACAGTAAAATATTTGAAGGGATTTCTTACAAGCAGTCTTTCCCAATGAATACTATAGCTGTTATAATTTGGGTACAGGATTACTGTCCTTTCAAGTATCTTATGCTGGGAAAGCAGACATCTGATCAAATTCAAAGGCAGGGGTAGCCTAAAGGGAGGTGAGTTGTTGTTTTTTCCCTTTTTAAATCTATTTGGAGAGCACTACAATAAAAGGCAATCAGAGAGGATTAGAGAAATTAAGAATATGGTATAAAATTCTAAAATCTCTGACATGATAACAAAGCCATGGGCAAGTAAGTACATCGACACTAACTATCTGTATTGTACATCTTAGTGAGAAGAAAATGAGATTAAACAAAACTAAGCATGTTGTTTAGGTTTTTTTAAAGGAGTAAGTATGCAATATATAAAAGCCTTTCTGCCTTTTTTTGGCTTTTTCATAATTACTTTTGTCCAGTGATGAAACAAGGCATTGAAATAGGCATCAATAACTGGAACACCCCCCACCCCACCAACCCCTTGTTTTCAAAGTATAATAATGTGATACATAATGTGATAACATGATCCATATTTCTAATAGTATGATCCGTATTTCTTCCTCCTGTAACTCCGTCATTAACTGTAGACATGATGCTTGTGGTAACAATGATCCTGCTCAGCTCCAGGAAATCTTTCTTTACAGTTTAGCATCAAATGACCTTGCAATAGTTTTGGGGTTTTTTTACAACCAATTGTTGCAGATCTAGCTTTTTTATCCAGCTAAACAATTCTCCCTAAATTTTGTTTCCTATTTTCATTCTCATAAGACAGTTTGCAGTTCCTCAAAAGCTACTATCTTGGAATAACTAAAACAATTCAGTTTGGTTGTAAAAGCACACAAGAAATAAAAAAATGCTATTTCAATGCTTTATTGAATAGACTATAGTGTATTTGTTGATATGTCTGGTAATGCTGAATGAGAGTACAGTTTTCACCATAAAATCAAGATGATTTTCACACATTTGCAATAGGTAATAAGTCATTTTGACATCAAATGTCTGTATGGTTATCAACAAGGACTTATTTAAATGTCTTAGCAGATGGCTTTATATGATTAATTTTAATTTCAATTGCTGTGAAATAGAAAAAACTATAGTAATGTTCAAATTGTCTTGTTTGACCAGATCTTTTCTTAGGTAAAAATATTTTGATCTTGAATTATGGAAGTTTTATACATAATTGTATTTTGGTGTGTGTTTTAACACCATAGTAAACTAAATCAGTGGCTGAATTGAATTTGAATTAAGGATTAAGTTTTTTAATTTTTTCAATGTGAATTTTTGTATATGGTGTCTAGCTTCACATTTACATAGCCAGAAAATACAGCAGATGACCATGTGATCTTGTTCTGCAAACAGGCAGGGTATTCAACAAAATCACCACACACTAGCCATATAATATGCACAGTTTATTAAACAAGCACACTAAAGCAAACAAGCATACTAACATGAATCAGGTATATATATAATAAAGAAGCACAATAATGGAAATCAGAGAAATATATGTGTATAGCACAGAGGAAATCATCAATGCATCAAATCATTATTGCATAGAGAGAATAGTGATTAAGAATAAATACATCACCAATTACCACCAAATCATCATTCAGGCCCACACTTCAAGCTGGGAAGCCCCATTGCAGCTGATGCCAGGAGTCTCAGGTAATTGAGAAAATTCCTACATGGTGTGTCCACCCATAGGTGAGGCTTCGGATTCAGCTACAGGAAGGTCCTTCTTTTATATCCTTAGAAAACAACTGGCTTTATGCTAGCTCTGTAACTGTTTACTTGTGTGGCCATGCAGTTTCTCATAATCTCACTGTTGTTTGAACTGAGAGCATTGGCCAGGTGCCCCAACATGGCCATGTAGGTCATAGAAGCTGCACCCATATGTTTTCCTGTCTCTTTCTAACAAACAGTCACAATGAACATAAATATATATATACTTTATCAAATACACTTTGACAAAAACATGCTTCATTACGTCTCTCACAGCCGTGAGCGGGGATCAACTCTTAGCTAGGTTCCCATCCATTACAGATCTCAGACTGAAATGTAGTAATAAGAGAACTGTAAAACGAATTCATCTACAGAACTCTGTGTGGAACAAGCTATTTGTGAGTAGGCACAAGCCATGTGGTCTTTTTTGAGAAATTCATTACTGAGAAAGACAGAGAGTTTATAGTGAAAGTATGCATCAGCTTTCCTAGTCCGTGCTACCTGAAGGACTATTATTTTTACCACATCTTATCCAGAAGATAATACTGCAACTTAATCACTCCTTACTACTCCTATTTCCTTATTTCCAAGTTACCAGAAATAAGACAAATAATAAAAACATTTGGAAATATGCTGGTATTCAAGAATCATGTATCGCATGTGCTGGCAGCATATTAACTGCAATGGCAATAATTGGCATTAGTATATTGCCTGTTATGCATGCTATTTTTAAACTATAAATTACAATTGACTGACATAATCTCTGCAGAAGTCAAGTAAATACCGTGAGATCCTTCTTTATCAATCCAATTTTCTCTAAGAGACATGAGGAACAGTTTTAAAAGGTTTTCTTCAAGTGAAGGGGTTGTTCCTGGACTAGGAGAGTCCCTGACTCTGTCCTCAAAGTTCCCTATTCTGATATTGGCCTATCAGACTATAATTATTGTGCAGTCAGATTTGGAAGGAGACCAGCGTATTATGACTCCTGTTCAAAAAATTATAGAAAAGTCAAATTTATTGATGTTACTTAGTAGTGTGCACACCGACAAAGGCAACTATTTTATTGTGACACAAAGCCATCTTCATCATGCTAGAAGTTTGAATTCTGGATGAAGCACCAATGTTTTATGATCTACACCAGATTTCTGGGTGCACATGCATGAAAGTGATGATTACAACTACAAAGCCATCAGATCCTGGGCAAAATTTCACAGTTTTAGCAGTTCTTCATTATGACATTTCTTATATCTGATACTTCTGGTTTATATACATAGAATCATAGAATAGTTAGGGTTGCAAAAGAT
This sequence comes from Nestor notabilis, assembly GCF_000696875.1. Taxonomy (NCBI): domain Eukaryota; kingdom Metazoa; phylum Chordata; class Aves; order Psittaciformes; family Psittacidae; genus Nestor; species Nestor notabilis. The sequence goes on along the minus strand of NW_009915250.1, from coordinate 12,108 downwards.
CTAAAGATCATGTAGTTCCAACCCCCTTGCTGTGGGCAGGGACATCTTGCACTAGACCATGTTATCCAAGACTCCAACCTGACCTTGAACACCACCAGGGTTGGAGCATTCACAACTTCCTTGGGCAACCCATTCCAGTGCCTCACCACCCTCACTGTAAAGAACTTCTTCCTTATATCTAATCTAAACTTCCCCTCTTTAAGTTTGAAGCCCTTACCCCTTGTCCTATTGCTACAGTCCTAAGGAAAAGTCCCTCCCCAGCATCCTTGTAGGACCCCTTCTGATACTGGAAGATGTATGAATGTTATCCTGAATAATTACAATAATAGAAACTTTAAAATAGAAAACATTGATATCAAAAGCACAGCACAGTTAAAACTAGCAACAATCTCGCATGTAGGAAGAAGGAGATGCAGGATTTGCTTGTATTTTCTGTATTTAAAATGTTAACTTATTCATACTATTACAAAAGCTTTCTAGAGTTTTATTGTTCACTTAATTCATCAATAGCTTTGAAGAAGAAAGGCAATAAAAAATGGATACTCATGTTTGTAATCTAGTGTATGTGTGTTTTCTTAATACTGAATTTAAAGAGCATATTAATTTTTATAAAACCCTCCAAGATGACAAAGATCTTAGCCTTATTAAGTTTGGAATAATAAAGAGTATGTATTTAAATTTTTATATGAAAACCTTAATTCATACTCTAATGTCCTTTTTCTAGTAGATATTCTTTGTAAAATGTTTGAGAAGTTGTCTCTGTAAGCTTTTGGTAAAATAATATTTGCAATAAAGTCTCTGACTACATATATTGTAAATTAAGGATGACAAAGTTTTTTTGTATTAGATCTTTTTGTTTAGTGAGAATGGGATTTTTTACCACCGTAAAAATTCAGTTTATTATATTGAATATTAGTTTGCAGTTCCATGGGTTGACCTAAGAAGATTTGATGCCGAGGTCCATTACAATGTTAAAATGCATGATAACCTCTCTGAAGTCAATTATGTTTCAAAAACAAAAATTAGGAATAAGCAAGAATTAGGCTAAATATCAGCTCAAAATGCATGTTAAAATGCTACTGTGACATGTATACAGGTTGTGTTTGGTGATATTGTCAACACTGAGACCAAAGCTTGAGCTCCTTCTCTCTCCAATGGACAAGTGGGCAAAGTGTGGGACACCAGGAATCCAACGGACAAGTGGGCAAAGTGTGGGACACCAGGAATTGCCCTTACAGACTGTAGGGAATGTCTGGGAGAAGAAGTCAAGGGTAAAAGGATCTCTCCTCTCTAAAAGAAAAAAACTAGCTATTTTCCTAGGAAAATGGGAAAGGGTGGGTTTGTTGGGTTTTTTGGTTGGTTGTTTGGCTTTTTTTCTATGAAAGTTTTTACACTGGTGCAGCTAATGTGTGATACACACAAGAGCCTGAGCAGTAGGCACTTCTTACACTATGTCTTTCTTCCACTTTGTTTATGTGAAGTTTCCCTTCCCTGGAAATAAAAATTTTACTAGGGACAGCTGGTGCACATCTTTATGAAGTTTTGATGCAGAAAACGGGCATGAACTGGTTATATATTGAAACTGAAGGTGTAACTCTACAATTAGAAACAAGGTATTGTCTGAATACATGTGCTGATCTTCCTCTGGTGACCACACAGCACACAGGAATCTGGAAAATAGGCCATAGCTTCCTTTTTCTCTTAATCACTTCTGATTACTTTCAGGTGCACTACATCTCCATAAACAATGGTTTCTGGTGAAGCTGTGCAGGTCAAAAGACATAAAACATGTTTCTGTGGAGTGCTATTGTCTTTTATTGTACCAGATGATAGAGATTGGAAAAGATAAATGAGTTTTTAAGCGTTATGCCTTTTCAAGTTAATTGTACAATTATTCATATCACATTCCTCTACCATTTTAAAATAAAAGCATAATTTTTAAAAAAAAACAACAAAACACACATAAAAACACCCCAACCCACAATACACTTCTATTGTAAATAATCACAACCTAGTTTTGATTTTTTATTTTTTTTTCACTTAAAGAAAAGGGGTTTGAGGTGGGAAGTGTTAGCTTATGAATTCCACTGAATACAGGACCATCCTGTCCTATATACATTTGCTGTAAGGTGCCAGAGGAAACAGTATCTTATGTAAAGGCAACAGGCATTTTGCTCTTACGTGGCTGAGGTTGGTAGGGACCTCTGGAAATCATCTGGTCCAACACACTTGCTCAAGCAGAGCCAGTTGCCCAGGACCATGCCCACAAGGCTGTTGGATATCTCTAAGTATGGAGACACAACAACCCATGTGTGTTATCTGTTCCAGTGCTCAGTCACCCTCTTGGTAAAAAAGTTTTTCCTGTTGTCATGTCTGTCTAACAACATGTAAAATCTGCAACAAAATGAGAAGTACACACTAAGTTTAAGACCATGTTAAGTAAAAATCTCCAGACATTCACCAAATCAGTCCAACTTCCTTTAAGAAAGGAAAGAAAATTACAAATACTAATATTACATTTGTCTTTCTTTTTGTTTTTCCCTGGTGTTTCTAAAACTACTGTTTAAAACAAACTTCATAACAGATATGTAATGCTTTTAAATTTCAAAAATGAGCAATGCTATCCTATTAAAGTCCATGAGAATGAAACATTATTAAGCACAATAATTCTAAATTACATTTATTTTTATGTAAATGCATTAGCATTATTTTACTTTACATATCCTTTTTTTTCCACCAATAATTTCATCACAATTTGTATCTTTCCACATCTGACTTTTTAGAAGTTCTTTCCATATTTTGTAAGAATTAAAATTACTATTTCATTGCTTGAATTCAGTTTTCCATCCCATATCTAAAAGACACTTAAGATAGAATCTCAGTCTACCACTATAAACATTTGCATTTTCCCAGTTACACATTCATGTCATCAGAAAATTAAAAGCCTAATGAAGATCATATTTTGGTATCTAGACCCTTTATAGTTCAGGCCACTTCAGATGCACTTTATTAAATGTGATTAGATGCTCTACCAACAGAGTAGGCATATGTACAATGAAGAATTTCTGAAAGCTTAGGTGGAGTTTTATTTATCATTATTATTATTTTCTTAATACAGCCTTTCATAAAAACTGAACATCTCCTGAATCAGCTTTTATAAATTGCTCTTCAGGAATGTGCTAAGGAGTTGCCAAATTTGGTTGCCTAGTGGAGGCAAGGATGCCACAGCTGCATTTCCCTAGGGCAACCTAGCAGTCCAGCTGAGCGGGTATTCCCAGTAGGCACACACACATACAATACACATATATGCACATATATACACAGCCAGCCATACAGAACACCACAAAAGGAACACTCAGCACTCAAACACAAAGAGCACCAACAGCTTCATCTTCTTCTCCTCTCTGTCTGATGAAGGTCTGTTAGTGGGAATATATATATGTATCTCTGTATATGTAGGTGCAATATGGATCTCTCCAGCATCAGGGCTCTCAAATAGAGTCTACCTAGTAGCTCTCCCTGGATCTCAGTCTCCTTTCCACCACAGGATCCCTTGGGCTACTGTTATTGTGCACAGGAACAAGCCAAAGCAGGGTACAATTTGGGCACTCCAATTTGCTGTTGTTCCTTTGCGCTCGAGTCTGTGTGTGGAGATTAATTTTTCTGTCACATACTGTAGCAGAATATACAGATGTTTGGGGGTGTTTTGTTTTGTTTTGTTTTGCTTTGTTTTTTTAAGTAGGTCTGAAGAATATAACCCTCTTGTTTATTAGGAATATTCAGAACACATAAGAACATATTTTAAATATAGCTTTATTTATTAAAATTACTTTTCATTTGTACCTTTGATAAAAACAGGAAAAATTCAGTATAAGCCTAAAATAAATGAAAAGTATAAATTTAAAAGATTTTTGCAGGCATTTTTAATATCCCTTAATGTTATAATTTCATGGTTTTAATATTATCATTTTAATATTATTTTTAAATTTTTAAAGTGTACAATTCCAAAAGAAGCTAACCAACCAACACCAACATCCATCCCCCCATCCCCCCTCTAAGTTAGAAATATCTTTCATGGTACTATTTGGGAAAGGACTTATCAAGATTTTCTTCAGGGATAATAATCCTGTCAGGCTCAAGAGTCTGTCAGCCACTGCCTTTTTCAAGAAATACTTCAGAAAAGTACTATGAGCACTCCTGTTTGAATTGCTCTCATTGATTTCATTAGGCTTTGGATCGAGCCCATAGAGTTCTTACTATTACAGTGTTTGCTATTTGATGAATAATCTCTGTGGACAGTTTATAAAAGCAACCAATATGTGCCACTCACCAACCATGGAATTGTCCAAATTACTGCAAAAGACTAATAGGCACTGGCTGTGCCACAACAGAGTATGTGGAAATACCCTTTAATCTATAATGGATTAGTGTTATGTATATTCTGACACAGAGAGACAAAATACGACTTTTTTATCTCCTTTGTAATTTAGAGGTTCATTTTTTGCCTTATCCCCTTACTCTCTCCCTTTACCATTATCTTTCCAATGAAATGAAGGAACATGCAATAACAAGTAATTTTTTAGACTTGTTTACTTATTTGTCCTATTGTCTTTTTACTCTGCCACCATCATTTATACTAATCTGAGTCTTTTTTTGTCCTTGTGATCTATTTCATTAATACTTTTCTCTTATAAATCTTTTCTAATGTTAATTTTGTCTTTCATCTGAAACAGTCATTTTTACTCAGCTGTAAGTTTCCAGTGCCGTCATTGGAGAGCTAAAGCAGTTACTCTTCTTTTACAACAACAAACCCTGTCCACTTATGTAAGTTGCAGGCTTTTCTCAAGACATGTAAATTCATACACCCTTGATCCAAATGAACTAAAGCTTTTCTGTAAGTCTCCAGAGCATTTTGCTCTCTACAGAGTACTTTTTCTAAGTGTGCAGATTGTCTTTACAGAAAGGCAAATTGCACAAATATTTTTTCATGGAATCATAGACTCATAGAATGGTATGGACTGAAAGGGATCTTTAAAGATCATCTAATCCAACTCTCCTGCTGTCAGTAGGGACATCTTTCATTAGATAGGTTTGACCCACCAAAATCTGACTTTGAACACTTCCAGTGATGGGGCATCCACAACTTCCACAACTGGAAAACCTATTCCAGTGCCTCAACACCCTCATCGTAAATAATTTCTTCCTTATGCCCAATCTAAACCTACCCTCTTTCAGTTTAAAACCATTGACCCTTTTCCTGTCACTACAGGCCTTGGTAAAAAAGCTCTTCCCACCTTTTTATCCTTCAGGCTGAACAATCTCAACTCTCTCAACCTTTTTCAGAGGAAAGGTATTCCAGTCCTCTGACCATGCCATGGCCCTCCTTTAACATGTCCATGACTTTCTTGTACTGGGGACCACAGAAGTGGAGGCTGTACTCAAGGTGAGCTCTCACAAGAGTGAGTAGAGGAGGAAAATCACGTCCCTTGACCTGCTGGCCATGCTTCTTTTTATGCAGCCCAGGTTATGATTGGCTTTCTTGATTGCAAGTGCACATTGCCAGCTCATGTCCAATTTGTCATCCACCAGTAGCCCGAAGTACTGCTCCACAGGGCTGTTCTTAATCCATTCATCACCCAGCACATACTTATACCAGGAATTGCCCAGACCCAAGTGTAGTACCTTGCATTTGGCCTTGTTGAACTTCATGAGGTTCACATGGGCCAACACCTCAAGACTGTTAAGGTCTGTATGGACAGGGAACCTCAGTACTTGTGGCAGAAGATTCCTGGCCTAGTGTCACCATGTAAAGACATACTGCTGTAACCTTTCTTTCTTTTTTTTTTTTTTTTTTTAACAGTAAAGATAAAAGTTGCAGATATTTATAGAAATCACAGAGCTAGATTAAAAATTTTTCCAATAACAACATCTGATGTATATCTTTAAGAAAATTTTTCTAACAGGATATCAAAGTAGAATGGCAATTTCTGCAAATCCTATGTGCACCAAAGTCTTCTTTAAATCAGGTTGCTTCTGTTAACAGAAATCCTTTTATTTGCTCCATGAATGTCAACCTGTTAGGATACTAATTGTCATTTAGTTTACAATGTCATTTATGGCTTCTGGTAGACAGTGCTGGGCATTGCAATTCCATCATTACATATGCAAGATTGTAAATGTAGTATGGAAAATTGTGCAATACTTTCTAATGATGCTATTAAGAACTGTTCCCCTGCAGTGAAATGCTTAAATAACAGTAAAATAAAAGTCAATGCTTTCAGAAAGCATGACATAAATGTAGCAGAATGATGATTTTCTGATTCATTCTCTTCAAGGTTAACATGTTTTTTATGCATTCCTCAGTAGACCTTGCCCTGTTGCTCCAAGTATTTCTTATATGCTGGAGATTGGCTGGTGGTTCATTGGAAAGGTAAGATCTCTTTTGTTCCACCTTGTTGTTAGATTGAGTTGTTATCTTTGATCTCTTCCTTCATTAGGCTGTTGAGTAAATTCACACAGGCCATGATATGGTAAATAATAATAGTAATTCCAAACATAGATATTTATTTTCCTTTTGTCAGTAGTAGTTATTAGTTCAGGGACAGTATATCTGGTGAAAACCACATAAAGACAGAAAACAGACTGAAAAAGACAAATATCACAGTGGTAAGGAAACTCACATTGGACATCACAGAAACTTCATTTCAAATTTATGCTTTGTGAGTTTTAAACTAAGCCTAGACTTCTGGCAGTCATAGCAGAAGGGTTACTCTGATTTTGCCACAATTCAGATACTGAAATGAAAAAAAAAAATAATCCTAACAAGTGGTACAGCTGTGGAAAATCAAAAAGTAGTTCCTTGGACCTGTGCAGCTGTCTAGAGTATAACTTGAATTTTCACCCTCCATATTCCAGCTCAGTGTCTTTACTAAAGGCTATAACTTTGGAGGCATCAGGGCCTCTGAAATTCTCTTTGGACTCTGTACTTGTGAAGTTTACTTTCTTTTCATAGTCAAATTAAGACCAATAAAATATAAGAAAATCAAGTCTATTTTTAAAGAACTCTAAGGAACCTAGAAAACACTAAGTCATGTAAAAGGCTATCTAATCTTCTTTCCATGCAGGACATGACATTTGACTAGTTTTTTTGAGAAATCCTGTACAATTGACTGCCTGAACAGTCCAGTGAAGAATTCTAGAATGGAAGTCTGGGTCGTGGGAGTTCCTTGCTCACGCTGAGTTATAGACCTGGTAGCAAACTCCATCCAGTTTCCTCTGATTCTTCTATTTGCCTCTCCAATATAACCTCAGTACAAGATTTTTTTAGCTCAGATGTCAATATCTGAATAGTACATGTATGAAGTTAAGAAACCATACCTACCCTGATGTTTATCTTTGGGTAGATGTTTTTTTTTCCTAATGTTCAGATTTGAGAAATTTTGGAAGACCTTGATTATGTTTCTTTAGAATGAGATTTTTGATTACAATCTCCAAGCCTTAAAGATCAGAAAAATATAGAATCATAGAATCATAAAATAGTTAGGGTTAGAAAGGACCTTAAGATCATCTAGTTCCAATCCCCCCTGCCATGGACAGGGATGCCTCACACTAGACCATGTCACCCAAGGCTCTGTCCAACCTGGCCTTGAACACAGCCAGGGATGGATGGAGCATTCAGAACTTCCTTGGCCAACCCATTCCAGTGTCTCACCACCCTCACTGTAAAGAACTTCTTCCTTATATCTAATCTAAACTTCCACTGTGTAAGTTTGAAGCCGTTACCCCTTGTCCTACCACTACAGTCTCTAATGAAGAGTCCCTCTCCAGCATCCTTTGTGATTCAAGCCCAGCTGGCAACTCAGAACCACACAGTCGCTCACTCACTGTCCTCCTCTTCTTCCTCCCTGTGCTCCCGGAGGGATGGGGAGGAGAATCAGAGGAATGTAACTCCCACGGGTTGAGATAACAGCACTCCAGTAACTAAGGTGTAATACAAACCACTACTGCTACCAATAAAAATCATAAGGGAAATAACAAGGAGAGAGGACACAATGGCTCACCACACACCGACCGATACCCAGCCCAACCTGAGCAGTGATCTGGGCCTTCCAGGTAACTCTCCCCAGTTTATCCACTGGGCATGACGTGCTGTGGTATAGAATACCCCTTTGGCTGGTTTAGGTCAGGTGTCCTGTCTCTGCTTCCTCCCGGCTTCCCCTCCTCCCTGGCAGAGCATGAGACTGAGAAAGTCCTTGGTCAGAGTAAACATTACTGAGCAACAACTAAAAACATCGGTGTTATCAGCATTGTTCCCAGACTGAAAGTCAAAACCACAGCCCTGCACCAGCTACTAAGAAGGAGAAAAAAAAATGACTGCTGTAGCTGAACCCAGGACAATATTTATATGCTTCTATTTATGATTCTCTTATTTGTTGTTACTTTTTTCAAAACTGTTACTTCATTGTAATATAAACTTACACCATCAGTAGTTACACCTTCACTTTCATGCAACAAAATGTATAAAGTTTTCCTTATAAGGTTGGAGAGAACACAACAGACAATTAAGGATAGCAAATACAAGTCCTTCACATTATGACAGAATATTCTATACATTACTGTTTGGAAGAGAAGAAATAGAGCACACATGACAGAAAAAATGTTGTCCATAGCAACTCCAGATTGATTAGCTTAACATCAGGATAAATGAAGAGGTAATTTTTATTAACAAAGAATTGGAAATTAAAAACTACAATTAATGCTTTTCAGAAACATTTGATGAAAATTCAACCTAAACAAGTACACTTGCTTTCTATTTATTTGTTTTTGGACAGTTTATAAATACGTATAATAAAGTGTGGTGACATAGAATGCATTTAATTAGAAATACATAGTAATTTTATATATATATAATTGAGTCAATCAGTACTTAGATGAAAAATAGGCCCACTGATAGATCTCCAAATGCAGCTATTGGTAGTAACATCGATCTTTTCTCTTTCTCAGTGTTTTCACTGCTTCTCAGTTTATAAAATGCCTTTGCAATAAAGTTTTCATGTAACACACATTTATAGGCTAGCAAATAAAAAGTACATATAAATTTTACAGAGTAATCCAAACTATTTGATAAATCATAATGGTTCAGTCAAACATATTTTAGTAGAAGAATCTTGATATAAATAACATCTTTGGTGGAAAGAACATAAGCAATATTTTTAGGACAAGGAACTTCTGTTCCAGTTAGCAACGACTCAGAGAGGATTTGAGGGTGTTCATAAATTACCATTTTCACACAAATTCTATGTGCAGTGTTGTAGCTGGTATAAAGGTTAATGTAATCTCTCTGAGAATAACTTAAAAAAAATCCAATTCAGATGACCAAACATCAAGAGGAAATACAGAAGACAGTCAAAAGAAGAGACACAAAAAGTAAGTTCCAGGAGAAGGCCTTCCTTAGCTGTGAGGCTTAAAGACTTCCATATGTTCATTTTTGTCAAGGTATGGGAAATATGTAACTTGGTCACTATGCACTATGTATAAGCAATCACAGTCATTTTCATCTTGCAGATAAAAGGGTGACATGATCCAATGTCTTGAATTTTATGTTAGATAAAACTAACCTTTAAATAAGATATGATTTTCTAACAGTGAAGAAAATTAAACATTAAAACACTCACCACAGGTGGTGGTTGATAAGCCGAGAATTGGAATTTAAAATGAGATCAGATATCTTTCAAAAAACATAAATTTTGGAAATTCTATGTATTCAGCATACATAGAAGGTAGGCTTTGATGATCATAGATTTACATTTGGTGTTGATATCTGAATATAGATTTTTATCTGAATAGAATTTTATAATTAAATATATTGAAAAGGTACTAAGTCTCCAGTATTATAACTGCATGCAGTGCCATCTTCTAATCTGATCCAAGAACTGTGTTCCATCTAACACCTGTTAAGCTAGCTAAATATCCTGTCCTTAAGTGGAAAATTGAAGGTTTTATTTTTGCGGACAACCTGTTTTATAAATTTGACGAAGAATGGAAGTTCTACGTTGCTACAATACATAGTGCAAGTGTCCTTAAGAGTAAGCACATACAGGTCAATGACTAAATCTGCCACTGTCAGGATTCTTCTAGTTCAGCCAATTAGAGTTTTTATCTAATGAAATTTAGTTCAAATATCATAGAATCATAGAATAGTTTGAGTCAGAAATGACCTTAAATGTCAATATAGTTCAATCCCCCCTGTAATAAGCAGGGACATCTTCAATTAGATCAGGTTGCTCAGAGCCCCATCCAACTTGGCCTTGAATGTTTTCAGGCTTGGAGCATCTACCAGCTCTCTGAGCAACCTGTTGCAGTGTTTCACCACCTTCATCATAAAAAAATTCTTCCATATACCTAGTCTGAAACTATCATAGTTTAAAACTAACACCCCTTGTATTGAAAGGCTTCATAAGACCTCCCTGAAACCTCCTCTTCTCCAGGCTGAACAACTCCAAATCTTCAGCTTCTCCTTACAGGAGAGTTGTTCTATCTCTCTGACCATTTTTGTGGCCGTTCTTTGGACCTGCTCCAACAGGTTCACGTCTTTCTTGTGCTGAGAGCTCCAGAGCTCAACACAATACTCCAGATGGGGTCTCACCAGAGTGGAGAAGAGGGGAAGAATCACCTCCCTTGACCTGCTTTTTTTGATGCAGCCCAAGGACACGGTTGGCTTTCTGCGCTGTGAGCACATGTTTCTGGGTCACATCCAGATTTTCATCCACCAGTATCCCCAAGTCTTTCTCTTCAGGGCTGCTCTCAATCCCTTCATCCCCCAGCCTGTATTGATACCCAGATGCAGGCCTTGCTGAACCTCATAAGGTTCACATGGGCCTACTTCTTGAGCTTACCAAGGTCCTTCTAAATGGCATCCCATCTCTCAGTCATGTAGTGACACCACAGATCTTGGTGTCATCTGCAAATCTGATGAGGATTAATTCAACCCCACTGTCTACGTGTAAAAGGCTGTGTCAGTGAAAACACCACTGTCACAGCACGATGTCTGGCTCAACATTACTATGGCAGGAGAACCAGCGTTGCTGATCCCACCACCACAGCAGGATGTCTGTCTCCATATGGCTATGGCAAGAAAACTGACACCACCCCCACAGCAGATGTTTGTGAAGGATATCTGTCTCCACATCGCTCACCAATTGACACCGTGGTGAAGGATGTTTGCCTTAACATTACTACACCACTGAACCACGTGGGGAGAAGAGCCCCTAGTGACAGTCTTGGCCATGTGCACCACCACCTGATGGAGGATGTGGTTACAAGTCTATAAAAGAACAGCACCCACCAGCATAGGAAGGAACATCTCCCCTACTTGGAACTAATCAGATTGTCGGGACACCACATCTCCAGGGTAGTAGCTATTGCTATGAACTCTTATTCTTTCCTCTTAAATTCCTTCTTTTCTCTCTCTCTTTGCAATTTGTTGGTGGGCATAAAGTTCCTTGGCACTTGATCCTGTTTTGAGTCTTAATTCTGTTCCTGAGAATATTAGCAAAACCGCGCTCCGGCCTTTGACCAGTGTGCGACACTATGTCATTGATGAAGATATTGAACAGTAGTGGTCCCAATATTGGACCTTGAGGGACACACTCATCACTGACCTCCATCTGGGCATTTTTCTACTAACCTCTACCCTCTGGATGCAACCATCCACCAAACAGTCCAGCCATCAAAACCATATCTCTCCAATTTAGAGAGAAGGATGTTGTGGACTGTGTCAAAGGCCTTACAGAAGTCCAGATAGCTGCTGTACATAGCTCTTCCCATGTCCACTGATAGAGTCACTCCATCATAGAAGGCCACTCGGTTGATCAGACAATACTTGCCATCGGTGAAGCCATGCTGACGATCACATCCAGGTACTTCATGTGCACTAGCATAGCTTCTAGGAGTATCTGTTCCAGGATCTTCCTAGGCACAAATGTGAGGCTGACAGATTGGTTGTTCCCAGGGTCCTCCTTTATGCTTGTCGTGGTTCAAGCCTAGCCGGCAACTCAGAACCACGCAGCCAGTCTCTTACTCCCCTGCTTCTTCCTCCCTCTGCTCCCA
>NW_009915249.1:0-1241 GCF_000696875.1 Nestor notabilis | reverse complement strand
ACTGTATATATTATAGCAGAACAGCCAAGGGGTCCAGCCTGATGCAATGGCCCCACTGTGCTGCGTATTTTCGTGAGAAAGATGATGACCTGGCAAAGATTGAACTGGCAAAGAAAAGCTGGAAGATAAAGAAATAGAGTTAGACAGAATTCAAGTGTTTAGAGTCTCTTAGCAGAGAAGTGGCTTAGCCCATTTGTTAAACATTCTTCGGAAAGAAGAAACATCTCAACTCAGGTTGAGAACAAAGCTATATTAAACACAGAAAAATATGCCCTTGTTTCCTGTTGTAGTGGAGGAAGGCAAGCAGAAAATCCCTAAAAACAAATCCTCTTCCTCATCCCTTTTACCGTAAGCTGACAGTAACTCCCTAAGAAGGGAGGGAAAAAAATGGACTTCTTGAAGACTTAACAACAAGGGTACCGAGTTTACTACTAGGGAGATTTCATTAAGCAAAACCAACAGTGCACTTCAGAGTAGGTCATGCAATACTTTATACCCACTTTAACCAGAACAGACATTAAAGCAGCAAAAGCAGATAAAGGGATACTTCATCACCGGTTTTTGAAATACTTTGCTTTTCCTCTCTTCATTAGGTAACAAAACCTAATTGTGAATGTAAATTGCTACGGTTTTGATGTAACAACTTCCAACTACAGGCTGCATCCAGATTTCCATCTGCACATTCTAACTGCACGATTTATCGACAGAGCTAAATGCGATAAATGGAGACCTCTGTTCCAGCATTATTTTTCCGTGGCTGTTTCGTAACATTCTGCATAATTAAATGGACTTCTACCGAACCCTTACAAGAGTCACACTTTTTTCACTCTCTTTTTTGCTATGTGACTCCTCGTATTCCTTCCAGCTCTTGAAATTCAACTGAAAATCTGCATCACTGAGTTGCAACCCTGTTCAAAACCTCACAGCACCCTTAAAACCAGGTCCTGGAGTGCAGTGCAAGACTTCTCTGTTTTCATGCCTTTCTCCTTTCTCTCTCACCTTCATGGATGTGTAACCAGCCTTTTCCCTACTCTCCCAGAAGCTGGAATCCTCTTGTACTCAAGTATCTCACCATCTTCAAATAGCTCTGATCCATTCAGCCCTCTCAAAGCCCAGACACCCTCCTGACTTCACACAGGGCAACCACGCACCCTTTCTGAATTTGCAGTCTCTGTATTTTGTCACAGCTCTGTATTCTGCTTTTTGTTGCTTTGGCCTTTTCTTGGGGGACGCTGCGGGGT
>NW_009915248.1:33848-37229 GCF_000696875.1 Nestor notabilis | reverse complement strand
TTACAGTCCCGGGGTCTCCCCGGAGAGCAGCACATCTGGATGCTGCTAGCGGGGTCAGGTCCCCCCTTGCCTAGGGCCACAAGAACTGGAGTTCAATTAAAAGAAATCACGGTTAACCCTTTGCTTCCCTCATTACTCTGTCTTTTTCCCTGCCCTCTGCCACCCCCGCCCCGCAAATACTCCCCCCTCCAGCGTTACCACATGGCAGGCTGCGGCAGCCAGAAAAGCGAGAGGTTAAAGGGAAGAGTTGAAACGCATCCTTTCAAAACCCGAGTGGTTTCCTCTCTAGACAACACTCTACCAGCCCCCAGAAACAACGGGTGAGGGAGAGGACAGGCTGAGGAGCTTAACCGCGAGAGGAAGGGGAAAAAACATGCCCTGGAAGGAGCCCGGCCCCCGCGGGGATCCCCTGTGCTCCCCAGGATGTCAAACACGCACACACTCCCATCCCACCTTAGAGACATATGGGGAACCCAGCCCTGGTGCCAGGCGGGCATCGCGGCCCCAGGGGCTTATTTGGGCTGTCTGAGGGTGACCCTCTTGAGGTCACCGGTTAGAGCGGGTCCGTCAGGGCTGCGCCGTGCTTTACCTCCCGTGTTTGGTCTAAAATAAGAGCCGCGACAAGTCCAAGAGATAAGGTAACGAGCCAAGTTGTTAAACATTCTAACAGACAAGCGCAACAACCTATTTCCTCACCCCAAAACCAACGCAACAATAGAACCTTTGCTTCACCTAAACCCTAAAATAACACCCTTGAAGTTATCTCCAACTGTTTGGAAAAGCTGGAATATTCATAAACTCCGTGCGCCAAGCTCTGAATCATGCCAGGTGATTGCTCTGACTTTGGGTTTAACTGTTTGAGAGGGAGAGAGCGGGGACGGACAGGGGAAGCGAAGCCACTGCCGGGCACGATGCTGCTCGTCGTGCTCGGGTTTTGGATGCATTATGTATATACAGCGCGGGAATTATGATCTCTTTAATGTGGTTACCACCAGACATCTGGAAAATCATTTGATCTTGGCAACCACGGAAGATTTCAAATGGGACAAGCTGGTAGAAATCAGTTACTCCTCCATTATTTTCATTATTTCTTTTTTTCACTCCGCTTATGAATGAAACGAAATTCACCGGCCACGTTTTTAATCAGTTCGATATTGAGCTCAAGTGCTTGGCATGTCCCCACCTCCTCTCTTAGTCCTTATAATTACACCGACTGCAGCATCGCACGGAGAAGCCGAAACCGACGGTTTTGGCGTGATCCGGTTGAAATCAATAAGGACACACCGCGGGGGGGATGTGGCCAGTGACGTCCAGCATCAAAGGAGTTAACCCCTCGGTGCGGTTCAATGCCAGTCCTTCGCGGGACTACACAACCTCAAAGACCGGGATGTTCTGTCTGTAATTCACGCAGGATTAGTGGTCATCGCTTCATAATTAAAACCGTGTAGTTATTCTGTAGGAATAAAGATAATGAAAACCTTCCCGGGCCTCGGTTGCAGGTTAGAAATCCTCGTTTCGGAGGCTGGGAAAGGCTTTTTACCCCCTCTATCAGCCGAAGAGCATCACCTGAGCTCTCGTTAACGCCCAGCCTGGGACTGTCGCTTTGAACCGAGACGGAGGAACCCCAGATCCAGCCCCACGCCTTGACTTTGTCGCTTGAAAGGTGGCTCATTTCCCACTAACTCTGAGAAAGTGCCTCTTTCTTTAGTTCTCTATATATGTAGTTACACACCTCCTGCTAGGTATAGCGTGTGTGTATACTATATATATATACACACACACAATTCCCTATATATTCTATCTTATATAAACTATATAAAACTACATTTACCCTCATTCTTTGCCCTTTTTAGGCCGGGGTCTGTTCTGCTCCAGACTTCACTGGAGGGAAAATCTCCACCAGCTTCAGCAAGCGTTTGAGATTTCCGGGGCTGAGTTTCCCCTGGCACCGGCTCCGTTGCAGAATGAAAAACGCGACGTGGTTTGTTTGTTTTCGAAACCCACATTCTTCCAAGAAAAAAAGCCCAAACTCCAGCCCTGGGATTTGATCCAGAGAAACGAATCCCGATTCTCAACTAAACTAATTGGGCAAAACTCTGCTTTCCAGTGATAAAAGGGAATCGGTTGCGTTTTCCAGCCCCACAACTGCAGGATCGGGTCTCTCCTACCTCGGGGTCTACAGGAACAGCCCTGTTTAGGAACTTGAAGCCGGGAATTTATTCGCTGCTAATCGGTACTAAATACAACATAACGTCTTAAAAGTGGGGCGGAGAAGATGCAGTAGCTTTGAAGCTGCATCGCAATTAAGCGAGGAGTGGGGTGAACAGTGTCCTGGCCGCTTTTATTTGAGCTCCATATCCCAATGAAACAGCCTCCGCCATCCTTTCCTCCCCGCTCTCGCAATTATTGGAAAACTAAGGCACAACCCCCCCAGAATCCCGAAGGCCGAGCAAACAGACTGCAGTGCACTAGCTCCAAACGTCTGGCCCCTCGCTTGAGGCCATAATTAATTTGAGATTTATTTTTATTGGAGAACCCAGGCTCGTCTGACCTTAGCCAAACAAGACTCCAGCTAGACCCTTGATGCGCTTGAATGGAACAGAATATTTCTCCCTAACTTCTCTTCAGGCGGCCGTGCCTGCTTTGAATTTGTTCCTCAGACTTCAGATATTTGGAGATTTGCAGGAAAGATTTAAAGCATTATCCCCCCACCCCTTAGCGCTCACTTTCTTTTTTCTTCCCTTTCTGCTCCCTTTTCCCTCCACACCTCCTCCCTTTCTAAACACAGGAAAGGCCGAGATACAAAATTCTCTGGACCCAGCATGTTGGTGGGGGGTGTTTTTCTGTAAACTGTGGGAGAACGGAGCCATTAGAAGGTCGCAGAGCTGGGGAGGAGGGTGGTTGCTCGAATCACTCTGACAAACTCGTCTCTTGTGCCCGAGAGCCTGGTTTCTTTTACAAAGCCCCAAATTGCATTTCCAAGGGATAAACGACGTTTCTCCCACATTCTCGACCCAAATTCAAACCCTGTCTTGAAGGTAAAGCAGGGGAAAAGCAATGCCAGCTTTTCCCTGGGCTTGAGCAAGGGAAAGCCCAGCAGGATTCGCAGGACAATGGGAAATGGGAAGGGATTTTCCTGTGTACAATAGAGAGGTAGGTGCCAACAAGAGTTAAGACCAAGTTGTCGCAAGGTATCAATCAACCACTCGCTGAAGTCCGACAATTTAGTGGCTTTCCCCACCTTCTCTCGGTCCTGTTCTCCCCAGCCTGGGTGGGAGGAAGCGAAGTTCTGCTGGACATCAGGAACTGGGGGGAGGAAATACTACTAGTGCTAAAAAAGAGGGGCAGAAACGAGTAACGCGCTAGAGGATGCTCTCAGCA
>NW_009915248.1:7080-33817 GCF_000696875.1 Nestor notabilis | reverse complement strand
AGCAGGAACACCGCTACCTGAGCTGGGGGAAAATACACTCCTGAAGGGTCTGCTTCCCCCTCTGCTGCCGGGCTAAAGCGCTCTCAAGAGCGCACACCCAGCGGCATTCCCAGCATCGACACATCCCCGGACACCTGTGGGATGAGCTGTCGCCATGCAGCTCCTTCCCCTCGGGAGATTCCCCACGTATCGCCTCCGCTGCAAACCCCAATGATATAACGGGATATTCTTTCCTTGCAACCTGTCTCCGAGCAGCCTCTGGCTGCTACTGTGCAGATAACGTGTCAGTGTTTGTCAGCAGCTTTCCTATTGCGTGCTCCAGGGAAAATTTCCCTGTTTTGTTCCTAAAAAAAATACCCCCCTCCCTCTTTAGGGCTTCTGTAAACTTTCCAGGCAGGGTGAAAGCAAGAACAACCCAAATATTGTTTCCAGCCACCCAGGCTATTTTGCCTCCATGAATATGCCTCTTTGTACACTACCACAAACGTTAGGGTTGCATGAAATCCATTTCTGAAGCGAGCAGACCCGCACTTGCACCGAGGTTCCTTCCCGGAGGAAAGTCCATCCCTGTGCCCGCTCAAAGCTCTGGGCTGCAGCCCCTCATGGACATGCTTTGTGAGTGCTCCAGGGTCCCGTTGCGGGGGTCGCATCGGCCCCGGGATGCTCCGCAGAGCCCCAAGGGCTTCAGACTCTGCTGTGGGTCCACCCGGGGAACCGAAAGCAGAAGCAATGACTTTCCTATCCCTCCCCTCCTCGCACAGAGAAGAGATAAGCGTTTGGATGCTGCCGAAGGGCATAAGAAAAGCGTCGGTGAATAACACCACCACCACCACCCCCCCCCCGCAAAATTACTTTTGCACCGCCTTTACACACATATTAAACCACAAACTGGCAGTGCAGAAGGGAGCAGAGACGGCTGCGGCCCAGGGTAGCTTGTGGCAATGGTAATAATTAAAAAGCCAGCACTCAGAGGTCATGTTGCTTTGCTTATAGCCCTAATTCTTTCCATACCCCTCCAGTCAGGATTCCAGCGCTGTCTTTTAAAATTTAATTTCCCAATTATATTACATGTCTCATTCTCTACAGTCAAATACGTGTGTTTAGATGAGATTAGCACCCTCTGATAGGCTGTGAATTAATAAGTACTTGCAGATCAGCAAGTCCATAGTGGTCTGAGGAATAGAAATACTCTGTTAGTCACACAGAATAAACCACTATGAATCAAAATGCCTTTGTTTTTACATTTATGATTTCTACCTCTCCGTCATGTTCAGGCCCATAGGAGAAGTGTGTATGGAGAGAAGACTAGGTGCTCCTGTCATGGAGTTATATAGTGTGCTAGATACGGATCCACACATCCCATGTGGTTGTGATGTGAATCAGGGTTACAACACAAGAAGTTGAACTTGGCCAGTATGGCTCAACATAAGCCACCCTTGACAAAACAAACCAAACTAAAACCGAAATCCTCCTCTTCCTCCTTCAGCCACCGAGTGCCTCCCCTCCCTTCTGCATTTTGAAAGCCATGACAAGAAAACCAGGGTGGCCTGGAGGTGGCCATAGGCTGTTTTATACCACAGGGCTACAGCAGCGAGTTTGTTCCCCCTGGGAGCTGCTGTGGAGCACCCTGCCAGCAACATACAGAGGTTTTTTTCTGTAGAAGGCACAGGATAAACATAGATCTTATATATGTGGTGCATTTGTTTGAGAGGATTTATACGAGACATTGATCCCAATATTGCTCTTTCCGCTGTAAATGGGGTAGTGTACACATCATCAGCTGAGAGCCCATGGAAGTAATAAATAAAATACGTCTCGTCCCACAGGACAAGCAAGTAAGTTTTTCTGGAGAAGGAAGGACATGGAAATAATAATAATAAAGGCCTGGGAAGAGAGAGCAATTGGAACTCAACCTCCTGCTTTCCAAAATTCTTGCTCACTACAACTTGGGAAGTCCTCAAAGCTCAGCGTGGGGAAGCAGGAAAGAGAAGGCAGGTGCTGTCTGCATCTGAACAGAGCCTTGTTTTTACACAGCACTTCATCCATGCTTTAAGGATGGAACAGAGAGTTGAAGTGTTTTGTTCAGGAACATCAAGCTATCAGGCTTGGATCTGTACCCACATTTCCTACATAGGTCATTTGTCAACACTTCTACAAATAAGCCAGTCAACCTCAGAATCTCTCTGTTGCCTCTGGATGTGTTTTAAGTCAGTGGAAACCATCACCAAACTCGGAGGGGCCAGAGGTTGACCTAACATGTGTGGTTAAGGTTCTAATTCTCCTGAATTTAACCACATTCTTACCTTTACGCACAGCCCCACTGGTCTGAACGAACTACCCAGGTACCCTTCTGCACTGCTGGCACTGAGCTGCCCAACTTAAAACTTTTAGGAGTCAATAGGAGATAAATATTTCCTTTGTCTCCAGAAGACTTTGAGTCAGTCTTAAGAGACTTCTGTCAAAATCCTGTAATTTTCTAAGCACAATGACACTGGTGTGAATGAAGCTTTACAGACAAAATACCAAAGACTAGGTCCTTCCCCCCTGCCCCCCCAAAACAACAGCAGATGCTGATGAAGGGTTATAATAAAAGGCAGAGAGCTTGGAATCACACAGCTCATGTATCCCTCCACCCCTGAAACACTGGATATAAATCCAGCCTGAAGGAGTTCTTCCTGGTGGATAAAACACATTCTTATGTGAAGAGAACTTTGTCCAAGCACTTTGCCTGCAGGATTGTACTTAATGGAAAGGCTATCCGAACACAGTTATGGACAGCCTCACTCAATCCTGCTGGAATGTTAAATTATTTAGGCCTGGATCTTGGTTCCACTTAATTCAAAAGGAATTTTGCTACTAACTGGAGCAGAGGCTGGATCTAGCCTCACAACAAAAAGCAATGATACTGTAATATAGGATGTCAAAGGGCCTTCATCTCTTCATTGTAAACAGAACACATCTCAGATCATTTCCCACATACAGGCACTCCAAAGAGGCATTAATGCTAAAGCTGGGCATGGACTGCATAACATGTTTCTTCACTTGAACTTTGAGTGAATTCGCTTTCGTGAGACTTGAATTTCATTTACTTTCCACAGAGTTTCTATTCTTCCAGAATCGGCTCCAAAGCTATAGGAATTTAATAAGCAAAATTAAATCACCAGCATTCCCCAAGCTACATGTCCAATTTTGAGGGACATCAACTGCATGTGAAGTGTTGACCATTCCTGTTTGGATTTGGCCTAGATACCCTGTCCAGAGAGTTGCACGAGTTCACAGAATCAGGGAAATCAAGTAATGCCACATGACCTGGGAGTCATCCCACCAATGTATTGGCAACTTGCATTTCCAATACAAGTACTCCTAACAAACTGCCCCCACAAAATGAGCCGCATACAGAAATCAATCCGTGAATCACTTCCAATAATGTGCAAGTACGTGAAAATCACAATTGGTGCACGGAACATTGACTAACAAGAGGGACAAAAAAAAAAAAAAAAGAGGCTAAATTCCTGTAATGAATTATTCATACAAATTATCCACCCAGCTCTAGTTAACACCCTTCTGTGTTTCTTCAGGGGGAGAAGAGGCTTGTGTTTTAGATTTTCCCTAAGTGCTGTTGCATGCAGGGTTTGCCTTAAACGTGTAACACAGATGTCCCGGCCTTGGTTTATTTACATTCTTGGGAACTGTTGTGGAAAAAACCCCATATGATGTCAAATATAATATAGTACTCAATTGAGTTATAAAGGGACCAGGCCGTGCCAAGTCTTGTTTTAATCTGATGAAAAGAAAGAGGCAGAAGTGGCCCCTCAAAATACATTCTAAAACCCACTTCTTTTTTAACTTAAAAATAAATAAAAAAAAAAAAAGATATACAAACAACTATTTAGAGTGTAAGATCTGGCATCAGTCATTATCAGTAAACCCAAATGAAGTCAGTTTGCCCACTAAATTGTATGAAAGCATTACTCAAGGAAAACCATAAGTCACATTGTCAAAGAAATCCCAGTATTACATAGCATTGCCTGGTGCAGCAATCTGCAGTAACTGAAAGAGATGTTTTGGTTTAACTCATTAAATATTTTCCCCCTCTAAATCCATGTTGAAATGGACCTCTCAAAAGACATAACTTCACATATCATCTTGCATATTGGATTCAATCGCTGGCGCAGCAGAGAAGTAGAGGGGTATTAAATGAAATTTAGCTCTGGTTCAAGACTAAATGGTATCTGGGAACTTGGAAGCCAACATAACAAACCGCTGGGATATAACACTGGTAGCACAGCATCACTCTCATATTGGTTTCAGAGCAACAAACCACCACTGTAATGCAATTCAGGACGTCCTGACTATAGCAGGAGTTATACTATAACCCATCGAACCAAACATGAATGCATTATAAAAGACAAGGCCACTTCAACTGGTCCCTGATGATACAGCTTTTGGCTCAACCCTCCGTATTTCAAGACTGGTAACTGTGATACTGGAGACTCCAACCCCTCTCCCACCAAAGGTAGAGAGAGATTTTTTTCCCTGCTAAATCAGGATTTTCAAGTAATACAAATGATTGTAAACTTGGGAAGATTGTAATTTTTGACATTACCTGTTTAAAGATGCTGTCATGTCTTACCTTGACGTAAGACGAAGTGTCTGGTACAGTCTGAAACATCCTTACTTGTTTAATAGGGAGATTTAAGGGTCCTAAAATTGACCTGAAATTAAAAAAATAAAACAAAAAGAAGTCATATATACGTATATAGAAAAGTAAAGAACCAAAACATTGCTATAAAAGTAACATCAGGAATAAAAGTTAGAGAAGTGATTAAGCATTTAAATGTACCTTTGAAAGGACACAGCAAGACGTCCACCACAGTAACTATAAGTCGAATAGTAGACAGGAGTTGATGAAATGGGGTTTTATTTCTCTTCTTTAACAGCAGTTTGGTTTTGCTTTTGGATTCCCCCACCCAGGAAAAAGAGCCTTCTCCACCAGAGCAGGTGGAAACGTTTGACATTTGATTAACTGAATTTCTTAGCCAACAATTAAAAGCCATCTGAAATACTCATGTTTTCATGTCGAGCCTAGTTAACCCTATTGACTTGTAGCCAAGGGTTTCACTTGGCTAAATGAAGGGCAGTTGCCTTTCCTGACTCATTGAAACCATTCCGAGCCATTAACCTGCCGGCCTCTATTGATTTAAAGAACCTTTCTCACCAATAATAATTAAACAATAAATAAATACAAAGTTTTAAGAATAGCTAACGGAAGTATCATTCCAAACAGCAATACCCCCCTCCCCGGGGTTGTCACTCTCAGCCCCTCTATTTTGGATGCTCAGACAAACATCGCGGTGCTTTATCTCAGGCTCGCATCAAGGCAGTACATCTGGTTTTCTGTACTTCTGAGACTTGATGATCTCCTGATGAACAGGAGGGTTTTTTGTCTCTCTTCCCCCCCAAGTCATCGCTACAGAGATGCCGAGATTAACAACGGTCGTGGCAAATGGAATGGTGTGTGGGAAAAATAGATCTGCAGTCACTAAAACGACAACTGGTTCTTTTTCCCTACCCGCTGTCCTCAGCATCTTTAGTCCCATCCGAAAGCACCACAAAGCGATTAACTGACTGCAGTTAGTGCATCGTTAAGAACGACCACACCACGCACCCCTCCACATACACACACACCCCCCCGCCTTAGCAGGCGGCTCCTAAGTGCTGCTGTTCTGCCTATTTCGGGGGCGGAAGGGAAAAGTTAGAAGTTTAATCAGCATTTACTATAAATCAATTACACTACACAATTAGAAATGCGCCTATTGAATTGCACGCAAGTGGTCAATACTTGTGGTAGCGGTCCTAACTCTGCACCTAGTTCGTCCTCATCTAACACAACCCAGCCACGGCTGGGGAATCACAGAGCAGCTTTCGTTCGGTTAATGAAGAGATCCTAATTTCGGGAGCTGCCACCCCGGCAGTACCGAAGACCTCCGTGCCCCCAGAGCTGCGCCTCTGCTTTGCAGCGAAACATCTGATTTAAAACACAGGAAAAAAGAGAAAGCAAGCAAAAAACACCGCCACAGCCCAACAACTCTGGAAAAGCAAAGCTCGCTATCTGCACGTAAACTGCCTTTTATTGATTTTTAAAGCATTTATTACGCGGCCAGCTGGCACAGAAGGGCAACCGATTATAAAATCGACAATGTGTTTCTGATAAGTACAATTCTTTCTTCTGTCGTCCTCCCTCCTAACACATTCCAGTTTCTTTTTGCTTCTGAACTTGCAACAGGGGGTGGAGGGGGACGGGGTAATTTTGCTTAGCCAGTAGATTTTCGAGGGTCAAGGATTCACATATCGGGTTCCCCCGCTCCCCTCCGCACCCCAGATCAGCGCTTCCCCCCCATCCGCTTACCTCCCTCTTATAATTCATGTAAATAAATACATCTGCATATTTGGACCCCGTCTGAAGAAGTCTGCTGTGGATTAGTCATCAATCGTATCGCCCTGCCAGCATCAGTCGCAATATAAAAGGGCCTCTTAAACTACTTTTAAGATCCGCCTCTTGCTTATTCTTATTACTATTATTTAAATGACTCACCTTTTATACCCTTTCCCCTCAACCAGTGGCAGACCAGTTTGTAAAGATCCAGGTTGAGATCAGAAATAAAACTCCCCACCAGTTCTGGATTACTACCCTGCCGCTGCAGCTTTGCAAAGAGCAGAAGATTAAACTTGGTAGATCCAAAGCAGCGCTGAAGTTAGAATTCCCAGCCCATCCAGACAGGCTGCATCAACCAGGCATTTCCTCAGGGGGCTTCTGTAATGCTCACAGCGCCAGGACGTGCTTTCCTTTCCCTCTCTTCTGTGCCTTCCACTTTTCATTTGATTTCCGTTTTCCCCCTTATCAATATTTCGGCTGCTCCCTCACATTAATCATGGCTATGTCACATCCTCGCCCAATGAGCCCACCGGGCGTTACTCACAACTTTAAAGAACCAAGGGAGAAAGAAAGGATAAACCCCCAAATTCACAACTTTCTTAAAGAGAAATACTGCTGAGGAGTGAAGCCGAAAAGAGACGCTGAGTGGAGCTCAAGTGCTACTTTAAATCCCCTTTTAAAATAAGGAAGTTTCAAATATCCGTTTTTAAATCATCGTTCCTTACTTTGAGTTTTTTTTTTTCCCCGACTCTTACCTTGAAAGCAGTTAACCCATTTCCCCCTGAAGCTGAACTGAGAACACGACAGAAAACGCTGCAGATGCATAGGGCTGGGAAAGTGAGATGAAATCCCCCTGAAACTATCCTCTCTGTTGGATCAAGGATCCATCATTTCTCTCTCCAGACCCTTTTTAGGCATTTAATAATACCTTCTTACACTGTAACGCTTTTAGGGAGGGAACAGAAACACATCTTCAATTCGGAGGGATTTTTCCCCCCACCAGGGTCACGTTTCTGGTACATATTGTCACCTCGGAAGGGTTCACAGATGATATTTTGCACTAACCTGGGCAAGAAATTTCCAGGGATTTTAATACGACATCAATTTTAAACGTAATCCTCACAAGGGTTACCAAAACTATTTGGAAAATGTCCTTCCACTCTCTATTATTTTTCCCTCCTTCCCGGCTTTGCCCCAAATTCCAACATATTGAAACATTTTTCTCCTTAATAAGAGGAACATATAAAGTGAAGGGGTGAAAGGGCAACTTGGGAGCCGTGCCTAGAGCTCCGCACACAATTTACTCTCTGGTAGACGAGGCGTTTAGCATTCCTCCCAATTTCCAAGGAAAACAGACTCAGACCTGTACCCAGTGACCAGGGACCTCGCCAGAGCCGCTTTTTTAATATAGAAATTCTTGGGATTCTTATTATTATAATTGTTGTTGTTTGTGGTAAGAGAAACAGTTTCCGAGGCAAGGTAAAGAGACAGGGATTTTAGGGAGAAGCTGACTTCCGATGGGAGGAAAAGAAATCAAAGCGGCAGGAGGCGCCGAGGAGAGAAAGGGAATCGGGAAAAGTACTCTTCAGCGATGTCGCTTTTAAGCGTGTTTTTAAGAAATCGCTTGCATCGGGGTTAAAAACGCCGTTTTCAAGCCTTAATCTCGTTAGCTGTGGGGATGCGAACAGCTCTCTGCGCGCACTCACAGCCGGGCTGGCCAGTGACCGAACCAGATCACGTTTCAAAGTCATTTTTCATCCTTTTCTCACGTTTCCGCGTGTGAATTACACGAACCGCGTAGCTGAAGAGGAACCCCGAGGGCTCGCTATTGTGTTAACAAACCCCTTCGCCTCTCATTTTCGTTGAGGGGCGGCTAACAGGCTTTTGCATCTCTCCCCCGTGCGTATCCTTAACAAACGTACCCACAATCTCAGCCGGGGACCACTGAGCACACGCACCTCATAAGCTGCGATGAAATAAACTTTAAAGGTCGGCGTTAACAAAAGAGTCGGGATGTAAAAGCACTTACAAGTTCACGGGAAACGCTCGCCCTGAATCCCGAGCTGGATTTGCTACTACCCCTTGTAATCAACCCCCACGGCAGAGAGGAGAAACCCATGTGGCCAGTTGCAGTCATCTTGGGAGCTTTACTAGCCCAGAAGAAAATTGCTGGCAAATTGGAAACAGATGCAGCATTGGAGACACCAAAAAAATTAAAGTCAAACACCCCCCTCCCCAACGCACACATTGAGTTACAGAAGTTGTGTTTACACAAATACCTCCGACGCAGACATGACATTTCACGTCTCCATCAACAGCCCGTAGGTGACTTGGATGTAAGCAACGTCTCAACATTCATCACTGGCAGTGATTTTTTAAAGCTGCCTATGAAATCTCTCCCTCTCACACGCTCCACCTGGCTCCTGGGGCAGCTGCTCTTGCCTTGTGCCTGTGCCCCCCCTTTAACAGGGTGCTAGCAACACAAACAGTGACTGAAAACCCACAAAGAACTTTATCCAAGGGGCGGGAGGGGGGGACCTGACAAGTGCTCGATTCTCATAAGCCTGTCAGACAATTCCTAGAACAAAGGAAACGGTGGAAAAGCTTCGAGTCCTGCAAAATATGCTCTTTTCATGTTTTCTATTTATTAGATACGTTAAGAGAAAACAGACTCATATGAGTCCCAAATGGAGGCAGAGTATTAAAAGAGGCATGTGTATGCTCCAGCAATTACAGCTGAATTTGATTAAAAACGTCATGAGGACTGCAAAAGCAGGAGTTACCTGATACACTAACCCTGAGGTTGCTTTAGGATGAATTATAACACAATTCATTTTATTTTAATAGGTCACTATAAGATTAACTGTTTAAGGATGGAGCTGTGCTATAAATGTTTACATCAAACCCGAAATAACTGAGCTTTACTTTCTGGTTGTTTAGAAATAATGTTTATTACATTTTAAAATTCCTCAGCATGTTAATTAGAAATAAGGGGAAAGTATTGGGAAGTCAAAAGGCGTTCCAGTGCTTGACATGTAACCATGCACACACTTCAGTTTCTCTTTCCTAGGAGGAAAATGTGGTGATTTTTAACTGGCCATCATCATTTCCATATGCTATGGGAAAATAGTGACAACGACATCGCCCCCTTCCTGCTCCTCTCATGGTCCTGGTCCAAAATCTGAAGGCACTTCGTAGCCTGGGTCCATGGTCAAGAAGAGCAGCCAAAGCCTGGGGTGATGATTCTGCCTCGGCTTCAGCCACCACAACAGCCAAATCTGTGCGTCTGGGGAGGAGAAACCTTGGAGATCCATCTGTGACCTAGAGGCAACATCTCATGGACATGAAGGAGCTCAAGGCACCTTCCTGCTTTCTGTTCCCAAAGCAGGGTCTGTGTCTTTGAACTTGCTTTAGTGGTGTAAATGTACCTTGCAGATAGGTCCAAAAGATGGAAGGAAAAATAGCCTCATAAATTTCCCCCTCAAGAAAGAAAGAGTGAAACAAAGAACAACCATGGAGAGATGTTCATCTGGGGTACTGCTGGGGAGTTTTGGGATGAGATAAGAACCCCTCTGTGGCTGCAGTTCTTGGTTTTCCCCATGCGATCTTCAAGCAACATCTAATACAATAGGTACTTGTGCATGGCAGGAGCTCTGAGGGGCACACAAATGGATTATCCTTAGTTACAATAGTACCATATTGCTGAAATAAAAACATTAATTCCATAGGAAACTCCTATTTTTAGAACTTATTTCCATTTCCAAGCGACAAGAAGAGCAAATTTGGAATTTTAGCATGAAAAGAAATTGCTGTCATGTTTTCTTCAAGCTAAACTGATCATCTTGGTCAGAGAAACTAGAAAGACCCATTTCAGTGCAGACAGGCTGTTTCATTTTCACTAGTCAATGTAACTAAAAGCACCTTGATAAATTCCATGGAAAATGAGTAAAACACTATAAATATTTCTGGGGAAAAAACATTTCAGCTTTGCTAAATCACTCTCCACCATGAAAACCACCTTTGAAATCGAATATGTTTCACCCTGGTTCAATGTTAATGACGAATGTGATTAGTTTATTAAAAGAAATAATCATAAATTATTGATAAAATCATTATCACAACACATGAAAAGCTCTAGTTGCAGAGATAAAATGAGGGCATAGGAGAAAAGGAATTGACATCATAGTTAGTTTCAGTATTATTCTTGAAGAAGGAATGTTAGGTGAGTGTTCATGGATGCCCCAGGAATTATAAATTCTCCTTAATGGGAACAAGAATCTTTCTGTTGTGCTGAACTGTCTCGATGTGAGGATGTGTTACTGTTCGGGCTGTTTGTTTTGACTGCTGTTTATTGTGAAGTTAGAGAAAGTGTGTGGGGTTTGTTGTTGGTTTTAAAGACATGATAATTTACAAAACATTGGAATTTCCACTCCCTGTTGTCTATAAACATCTGAGGAAACTGTTTACTATCCATAGGATGTCATGTAACTTTCCCCTTAAGCCAGTTTTGGTTTGGAACTGGGCTCATTTGACCCTCAGTTCATGTGTTCTGTTTTTCTTTCGTTTTCTTACGAGGTTTTAGAGTTATCCTCCTGTGGGCTAGGTTAGGCAGAATCTAAATGCTATAATGAAAGACATTTCCTGACCCAAATACAGTTTGCACAGACAGAAGGGCAGGAAGCGAAGTTTAAGGACAGGGTGGTAAGACCTTAGGCCACACAACAGCATCTTTAGGGGCAGAAATGGGACAGAAATCACTGCAAATACTTTACACTACGAAAACAAGCTCCGCAGAGCTCCCCAGAAGCCTTTGTATGGAGCCTCTGCTCTCCTGGGACCCCAGTACTGTAGACGTGGCCCTGGTGATGCCTTTTTTAATGGGGATTTTTGCGTTCAGCCCCTTCGATGTTCTTTTGGTGACAAAACCCCTTGCAGCTGCACTTTCCTCTCCCAAATCCCTGTGCTCCCTCTTTTGCCCCCTTTTTTCCCCTCTTCCGCACCCTTTTTTGCACCACTTTTATAAGGATGCCCTTGACTTCTGCACACTCCTTTTATAGCCCAGCTCCACAGCTCAATCCCTTTGTGTTTGCTCGCTCTGGGGTTTCTGCTATTTGCTGTCTTGAAGCAAAACCCTAAAGCCTTGCACTCTGCTGAGGGGAATCTCCAGCTCCCTTAGAGCCTCCTTGGCTGACCTCCTGGCGTAGCTGCTGCTCAGCAGAGACCAGGCAGCCTGTGAAGACACTTCTGGAGCTCTAAAGGGGATTTGTCTGCTCTGGTGTCCACAGGAAAACAACCAACCAAGTGAACACATCCATTATCCCTTTCCAGAGGCTGATCTCTCGAAAACATCTCACCTTGTGTTTTAGCAGGTGTGGATGGTGAAGGAGGTGAGCAGGAGGGAAGAGAGTGAGAAGGAAGTTGGCTCCACCAAAGGCAACATAAACAGCTGAATGAATGAAAAGGAGTTAGAAAAAACCCCAACCCCGAGGTGAATTAAAGAAAAATAAATGGCTTAAACAGGAGCTTGATGCGATTCCAAGTGTTTTGACATGGAAGCATGTTTCCCATTCCACTTCTCTGCAGAGAAGGTTTCTCTTCAAATTAGATGAACCATAAAATCAAAAGGAAATTTAGAACAACACTGTAAAATGGTGTTTTACAGCCCTTTGCACAAAAGGCTTTCCCTTGAAGAGCTCTTATACCTTGGGCCTTGTCTACGCACTATCATCAGACAGCTTGGAGTACACCAGTCAAATTAAAGTGCCCACTCCTCCCGAGTGAGGCTGCAGCCCTTTCGGTCCAAAGGTGCTTTATGTGAGAATAACTATTCCCATATGGAAAGGAGCGATGATTTGGGAAATCTCTCTGGTTAGTATTATGAAGTGCTCGCTGTGAGCATTTGCTGTATCATGAAATGGCTCCAAGTCAAGGCATATCCCTGTCTGCTGTCAGGGCCTCCAGGACATCCCTTCCAGAATAGAGACAACACGAAGTACTGAGTTCAATAAACTTTATTTTGACCAGTGGTTTATGAGCCAAAGAAATTGTGTGGGACAAGAAGACAGTAATGTTCCCTATGCAAGGAAAAGAGGATGATGGAGCAAGTTAACTGCAGAATAGCTGCATCCAAATGAAAGGCTGAACCAGCATATGAGAAAATAGAACACCAACCAACCAAATGAGAATACAGCTCAGTTAGCTGAATCAGCACAAAATAGGTGGTGGTCCAGGGTTCCGCAGCTGATAGCTTTTGGAAATCAATGTCACTGTGGTCTCCCCAACTCTGTCTTTCCACTCAGTAGCTGAGATATGAAAGGTATGTCTTAAGTTACAGGTTTTAAGGTAAAAGGACATGGTTTGCAAAATTTTTCCTGTTTAGAAACAGGCCTCAGAACACAGAGACTTCACCCATTTGGGCTTTCGGAGGAAGAGTGTACAACCCCACTTTTTCATCCACAGCCATTCTTGGAGACAGGTTTTCAATCTGTCTAGAACAATGTGAATTACTGTTCTCTGATATAAGTGGCCCAGATATTTTTGTCTTTGAAATACATTACAGATGAAGCCTACACATTGTTCCAGTTACTATCAAAAACTTTGTCCACATGGGGATAAAAGGTGATTATAAAAATATCCTAGTGACCATGTGAACAGCTACTACCTCGTCCTGTTGGTACTGAGCCACATTGCTCTAGGTGGCATATGAACAAAGACCAGATGATGCTCTGGGCCCCAGAGAGCTTCTAGATTTACACAACACGTTATAAACCCTTGCAGTGCGATAGACTGACCTGCGAGCTGCTGCTGAAGCCAGCATGTGCGCTGCAACCCCTGAAAATCAAGCGGTTTATTTTAGGATAGCCTGCCTATAAATTGAGGAGCTAAAATTTGGGCTCCTCATTGGAAAATATTCCAAGCCTATGAAGAGATCAAGATGTTTCCCTTTTCCATCCCAGGCAGGACCCCCTCCCTGAACAATTAGAAGCGAATCCCCTCGAAGCATTCCTGTTTGCTGCGGGAACTGAAGTCGTGACACTGAGTCACACATCCTTGGGTCTCCAGAGGTGTCCAGCTCAACTTGTTGACTCTGCTCCAGTCACTAGGCCTATTTCCTGGACTTATCTCACCAACCAGATTTCCCCTCCTCTCTCTGCCTCCTGTGGCTCATAAACACTTGAAATCCACTGTAAACCCAATCTAGGCTCACAGCTTGTTGTGAGTACAAGCAGCAGCAGATAGCAGGAGATAAGGAGCGAGGCCACATTGTCTTTTTCCAGCCTGCACTGAGAATTCACTTTTAAATCTGAAAATTGTTTGCTTAAGGAAAAGGAAATGTGCATGTGTGCATTGGGGGGCAGTGAGAGAGGGGAGGAAAAAGAGGAAGGGAGCTGTTTTGGAGACCAAATCGGGTCATACCAAAGGGAGGATTGATGGAGATTGATGAAGGAAGTTCAGGGAAGGTCCCAGTGCAACAGGCACTTGTAAACCCTGTGCTCCTGTTATCCTGCCCTGTTCCTAAACATCAGACCATTCCCAACGGGGAGGTGGCGTTTCCGCAGCGGAGCCCTTGGATGACCATCTCCCTCCAGGCTCTCTGAGGCCAAGTTTTGCCGGAGTGACACCCAGTGGGAAGTTGCTCAAGCCATGGCTGTGTCCATATGCAAGAAGTTCTGCTGAGCTTCCGCGTGTGGCTTAATCACTAAACTGGCAAAGAAACCCGGAGTAAACACACTTATACCCCGTGCTCCAACTGGAACAGCAGAATGGTGGGAAATATCTCTCTCCCCTCTCCTGCATACATGGAAATCACTATATATTTCATGCCCAGGCAGCGCTGGATGACATATTGTCACTTGTGCACATCAGCTACTGCTCCCATCAGCAGAAATAACCTATTTCATTTCCCAGATCAAGAGGAGGTCAGGTCTAACTCCAGGCTTTGATAAGCACAGCCCTGTTGATGGCTGTGAAGCAGTGTGGTTCCTGCCTAACAGCACTCTGCCAGCAGCATTACAGTGCTGGGCTGGTTATAGCGACCAAAAAACGCACTTTTACAGGCGCAGCTGACTTCGCTCATGTGGTGGTTTTATTGCACCACTACAATGCAGAGCTGGAGCAGCTCTGCCTGTGCAAGCAGTGCTGTGGGGTGCATGTGTACTCCTGTGCTGGTACAATGCTCTGGATCTCCACGGCTATAAACACCTTAATATAACTTTCTGTACAAGGCAGGGATGGTCCCTTTAGCTCTATCACTGCAGCACAGATTTTGATCACAGTGACAAAGCTCCCACCGAGTCCTACAGGAAGAGAAATCTGCTCCAAGCAAGCACATCCAGCAGCCCCAGAACGCTCATCCATGAACCGTGCACAAGTGCCTTTTGATCTTGGAGGTACCAAGATATCCCGACTTCCATGGATCAGATAATGGCTCGGAGCCTGAGGCAGCCGAAGGCTGAAGGGAATGATAAAGAGAGTTTGTAACCCCTGCATGGAAAGTGCTATGTAAATGTACGAACTGATGTCCTGATGGTGCTGAAGTCAATAAAACCTGCTGTTGATTCCACCGGCTGCAAGATTCAGAGCTTCTTTTGTGATAAGTTTGGTGTCCTTGGGACGTGTTCCTTGAGAAGCTGGGATACTGCAGGGATACAACCAACACAGGGAAATCTGAGGGGTTAATCCTCCTCTCCGTGCACACATAAGATCCAGGCAGTTTTAAGGTGCATGGGCAGGAGGCACACACATTTTCACAACAGCTATCTCTCAAGGACTATCTTGGGAACAATCATTTTGGAAACAACCAGAAACAGGGAGAAATGGTGAGCTGTAATAAAGTAAAGAAGAAATCAGACTGGCCATTGATGCCTTCTTTATCAGTGGACCAGGCACACCTCATTTGGAAAACTTGAGTCATTTCCTGGGATCAGAGAGGTTCTGAGGGACCTGCAGGAGCTGAAAGAGGAATCTGAGCCACTGATTGAGCTGGTGACCAAGTGTTCCATGGGGGCAGCCCCTCGACCTGCAGCAAGTCAAGTGCTGTACTTGTAGATAGGTTTTGGTGGGACTTAACCAAACTCTCTGCTGGCAATGGGAATGAAGCATGAACGTGCTTTGTCACGTGCAGTTTTAAGAGTCTTCTTTGCAGATCTGTCCTTCATTTTGTCCTGTGTTTGGGTTCCCCATCTGCAAAATAGAGATAATAGCATGGCTCCATTACACAAAGTCATTGTGGAGATAACTACGCTCAGATGCTATGGCAACAAGGGCTGTGTAATGCTGAAGATAGCAAGGGATGAGAGGGGCAGAAAGCTGGCTTGTGTCAAGCATGGCCTTTTGCTGGGAAAGGATGGAGCAAACCAGCTCCAACCTCCCTTCATCAGTCCTTTCCCAGAGGAACGGTGCAGGTCTCACACGCTGAACTATCCAATGAGTTTATCTTCGCCAGGAAAAGCAGTCTCAATCCGTGCGGATTCTCTGCTCCATCACATCTTCTCACCTCGCCACACCACTGCCCCTGACCTCCCTCGGCAAAGTCCTTCATCTTGCTTGTGTTTACATATTGCCACTGAAGCAGAAGGGCAATGAAAGCAGATGGCAGCTGCGAAACCCCAGCTTTTATGGACAAGCCATCAAAAAACAGCCTCAAAAAAACACGAGGTGGAAATCTCAGCTGCTTAAATACCCACCCTGAGTCCCTGCCTGAAGTCAGGTAAGGTCTTTCTGGGCTTTCCCTCGCCTGGACTCTCCGTGGTAGAGTGGTTTCAGCTCCTGTTCTCCATCCTTGCCCATTTCCTGGCTCCTGCTGTGACACTTTGATTCATAGGGCCCAACCACCCGTAACCACCCAGGGAAATCGAAGCTAAGCCAGGCAGCTACGGTCATTCATTCTCCCCTCAGGGGGAGGAAAAGAGGGCAAAGATAAGATCGCTTCATTTAAGCCAGAATCCATTTTTCACTGGCCAGTTCTGGCAAGTGTGATCCCTCCAGAAGGAACAGCATGGCTGCCACTGTCTTCAGTAAGACCTAAACTACCTGGAAGAAGACTCTTTGTCCTCAGGGCCAGCTTTCCTTGGCAGGTTCCTCCCTGAGCAATGCAGACTTCCCTGGGAATCAGCACATTTAGCTGACCAAATTACTCCGTGCCTCAGTTTCCCTAACCCCGTTCATCAGGACTTTTGAGATGCAAAACCATCGGGCATTTCCACTTGTCCAAAGAGCTCCGGTGGGAGTTCCTCATCAACCTGGGAGGAGACAGGCTGTCTCCCGTTTCCCATCCCAGCCCTGGATCAAAGAGCACCCATCCCAGCAGGGTCCAGCTCATGACTGCAGCCTTGCCCTGGTCCTCATTTACCCCAGCATCCAGTGGCAGATGCTTCAGCAGAGGGTGCAAGGAGTGTGCTGGACAAGGATGCTATAGCATCGCATGACAATTGCTAAGCTTTTTTCCTTCCTCTGTTACAAGATGTTCTGTGGACAGTGAAGCTAATAAAGCCTGGTTTCCTGTGGGCTCGTGTTCCTTGTCCCCTAGCTCATCACATTCCTCCCTCTGTGTGCTCTCTAACAGGAGAAGATTAGGCCAGGGCTGGGCTGGTGCTGATTAGTGCTGGCCACTGAGCAGAAGGCATAACATCAGAGCCCTGCCTGCCTCTTCCTTGTTCAGGGGCTGGTCTGGGTCTCTCCCCTCCACCCAGCTGCTGAGCTTTGCAAAATGTGTAGAAATTCAACTGTAACTGGGACATCCAGCCTTTTAGAGGCTGTTTGGTTGGAGTCAGGGAGGTAGAGAGGAGAAGGGTGCTAAAACAGATGGGCAAAGGGGGAGATTAGAATCATAGAATAATAGAATAGTCAGGGTTGGAACGGACCCTCAGCTTACCCAGTTCCAACCCCCTGCAGGGACATCTCACACTAGACCATGTCACCCAAGGCTCTGTCCAACCTGGCCTTGAACACTGCCAGGGATGGAGCATTCACAACTTCTTTGGGCAGCCTGTGGCAGCGTCTCAGCACCCTCACAGTAAAGAACTTCTTCCTTCTATCTAACTTGATTGCTCAAGCATCCTTTTGTGTTCCTGCACTGCAGAAATGCTTCACAAATGCCTCTTGAATTCAGGCTTTCTTCCTAGTGTTTTCGGATTTGAAGTGCCCAGGTTTGGTAGCTGTCAAATTACTTACATATTTTTTCCACCCTGAGGAACATTTGGTTAGAAAGAGCTCTTTGCTTCTATTTCAAAGAGTGTGAAAGCTCAATATTTAGGTGGTTTGATTCTTTTAAAAATAAACATTCCTATTTTCATGGTTCCTTCCCCTTTTCCTTTCACCAACGTGTTTTAAATGGAATAGTCAAAGCTTTAAAATCCCCAGTGAATCAGAATGTGCATTTTTTGCACTGCTTGGTGGAGTTACCTGTCTTGGGGACCTGGCTTATATGTCTCCATAGCAGAGGTGCTCCGAGCATCTCCGTGGCCTTCTCCAGACTCGCTCCAGCAGCTCCACATCCCTCTTGTGCTGTTGCCCCAGAGCTGGATCAGAACTGCGGGGGGGTGTGTGTCTCCCCAGAGCACAGTAGAGATGGAGAATCCCCTCCACGACCTGCTGCTCACTCTGCCTGTAGATAAAATGATTTGTCAAAGGTAGGCTTCTTCCCAGTGCATTCCAGACCTCTTACTCCAGAGGTCCTGTGAGAGTCTGGGCACAAGGATAAGGTTCCAGCACCTGCCATGGGAAAAGACCACTGTGAAGTGACTCACGTACAAGCAGTATGTGTGCCCATGAAGTGGCTCCTGACACTAAGAAATCCCTTGTGCTGGGTGTTGGGATTGCTGGCCCATTTGGAAAGTGATAATTTCAGCTGCCCCACAAACTTGTGGAGCCTGGATGTCCTCATGCCCCATCTTCATCAAATAAATGGCCATGGCTTCCAGCTGAGCTGGCTCAAACAATTGCTACGATTGAAACAGGAACACTTAGGAAAAAAAATATCCTCTCCCAAATCTGGATCCACCTGAAATATATCAAAATCCCTCCTTTCCCAGTGTACAAGTGTCACAGGGATCACAGCTCTTTTGGTCTTAAGTTTCTCCACCCCATTTACTCACTTTTTATCTGCTAAATTCAGATTACTTGCCAGTGTCATGATGCTCATCCCAGCTCCAGAGATGGTCCTGTCCTTACACAAGGGCACAGCCAGCTGCTCTATAATCAATTATATCTGTCTTCACATTGAAGAAAACACAATGTCACCCAGGGAAAGACGCTGTGCTTGGTGGCATGTGGAAATGCCAGAAAATATGATCATGGAGGCCAGGACTTACCTGTTCTCTGCTTTAGTCAGAATCCTTCTTTCACCCATGATAGTTTCACAAGGCACGGAAAGGTTTCCACTTCTCAAGGACTGATATTACTCACTGCACTGATGCATCTCAAAATTGCCAAGGAAGCACTTTCCACTTGGCTGGGCAACATGAAATGGACCCAGATGGAGGTGAGCAGCCTTGGCAGACAAGGGGAAGGATGCTGAAGCTTCCCATGCTGGGCAGAGACAGGACAGCACCACCTGGAGAAAGAAATGTTGTCTGTGCAACGAAGCCAGCTTCTGCTCCCTGAGATTTAGAGCATTTCTTTTCCTTACTGATTTTACTTAACCCCTTGGTTCCAGGGGAATTAAATGATACAGAGGGTAGAGCTCGAACCTGGGCAGAGTGGCAAGTAAATCAGGTTTGTTGGTGTAGAGAAATCTCTCTGCATTTCTGCCTGGGCCTTCTTTATATGACTGCAGAGGAACGAGCGTAGGCAGGCTGCAGAAAGCGCGGCTGAAAGGCTCCGAGTGGAATATCTGTCTTTATTTAGCTTGGAAGCAGCGCTGCTATTGCCTTTCTCTTGCCTACTGAGGTCACCGCTGCAGCTTGCTGGCTCCTGGCTGCTGGGACACGCTGCCCAAGACCCGCCAGCTTCTCTCTCCAGCAGAAGAGGTGTTTTCCTTTGCATGGTTCCCGGTCTCACCGGGAGAGCTGCCTGCAAGCCAGCGCCTGTCACCAAACCAGAGCTCCACCGCTGCCAAGTGATTCATTTCTCCTGACTTCAGACTTTATATATATACACACACGCATATATTTACATATGTAAAACCTACCGCAGCGGTGCCTGGGGGGTACGAGTGCCCTCTCATGGCATGCTGTCCCTGGCTTTGGTCCCAGGGAGCCCTGTCGTCAGCCAGGAGGAGTGGGATGGGTGTCACGTTCTTGGTGGGACACAGCAGGGGCAGTGCTTTGAGCAGGCTTGCACGGTGGGGGGGTTGGAACTACATGATCTTAAGGTCCTTTCCAACCTAAACCACTCTGTGACTGGGTTCAACTCCCAGCTGCAGCAAGGCTCAGGCCAAGCAAGACAAAATGTCCCAGTGGCTGCCTCCAGCATCACGGCACGGTGCAGGGGTGGGAACGTGTGAAAGCTCAGCCATGGTACAAACATCATGCAGGATGATCCAGAGCCAGCCACAACCTTTCCTCTGTGCTTTCCCGAAGCAACCACATGCCCTGAAATGAAAACTGTAAGCAGAATTGGGCCCATGGAGTAAGCCAGGGCTGCTGTGAGCACTTGAAGGCATGGGCTACATTGAGGTTTAATGTCCTTGGACTTGTCATTGTCCCACAAAGAAGAAGATGGGTGGTTTTGCATGGATTTACACCTGGAAGGCTCGGTGTTTGAGCTTAAATCAATGACATGAAAGCAGTGCAGAAGGTGGGCTGGGCTGTCAGGTATAAGCTGAGAACTGGCCCCACTTCAGTACAGCTGAGGTTAACCAGAGGAGGAAACCAGATCAGGATGTCCCCACGCAGGATTGCACCAGCCCAGGGTCACTGGTGTAACCCAGCGAGCTTCCCTTTCTGCAGGGGCACGTCCTCTTGCTCTCCAAAATGGGCATTTGTCCTTTTTAGGTTGTTAATGCAGCAGTGTTTCCAGGCTGGGCTCCTGAAGATGCAAGGACACCCCACGGCACTGGCTTATGCTCAGACCACCAAGCAAAGATCATCCGAGCAAGGAATCAAGTCTTGGCTTGGGAGACCAGTGTTTCTGCTCCCGCATGGGTGATCTTGGGCAAGGTCTTCCCTGTGAAGGTGGTGAGATACTGGAACACCCAGAGAAGCTGTGGCTGCCCCATCCCTGGCAATGTTCAAGGCCAGGTTGGACACAGGGGCTTGGAGCAACCTGCTCTAGTGGAAGGTGTCCCTGCCTGTGGCTTTAGATGAGCTTTAATGTCCCTTCCATTCTGTGGTTCTGCTCTTGCGGCTTGTTGTCCTGAGGATGTGAGTGCGTTGCCCTGGGAGCAGGGATGTTGCTCACATCTGCACTGTCGACACACCATGAGGTTTTCATGGGAAGCCCCATCAGGCCGTGTCAAAAGGAAAGCTGCAACCTGCAGTCTTCATGAACATGCCTTCTCCCTCTTTTTTCTCCAGTTATTTGTTGTTGTTGTTTTTGCTTTATTGGTCTGACCAGATGTTCTAAACATCTGGCAATGGCATGTTTAGTTTTCAGGCTCTTCTGTGTTATGTTAGTGACATAGCAGCAGAGAAAGGAGCAGGAATTTCTTCATTACATCTTTTGCCAGGCAACACAGATGTTTTGGCATCTTTACTGCTGGTCTTCTAGTGCCCGGTGACACCGTGTGGCTGGAGTGTGCTGTGTCCCCAGTTAAACTGGGCAACCTCCAGTATGTCCCAGTGCCAGGAAGCTTAGTTTTGAGGTGTGGTACAGTACAGAAGGAGATGGATAATCAACGGGGCTAAGTTCGAGGTTTGGCTCTGGTAGGGCTCTGCTTCATGACCTGGGGAAAGCGCCTCTCCAACATGCTTTAAGTGCCACGTAGTAAGTCACACGTAAAGTTCTGGCTGGAAGTTGTCCCCGAGGAAAGGTAATGATAAAGTGTTTTCTAAGTGAAAAGATTTCACAGACTTGCCTCAGCCGTAGAATGGAAATGTTATTAGGAAACTACAAATCCGTGTTTTTTAACGTTATTCAAAGAAAAGAGATAATCTGTTCTTTAACAAAAATAAATTGGGGGCATAAGGTAAAACATTTGTTTTTCCACTTTTGAGCTGAGAAACCCATTTTAGACGTGTGGGGGGAAACAAGCCATGCACACGTTCTGGCCGAGCTCCATTTATGAGCATCCCTTGTCTGTCGCAAGAGAGCTCCCACTGTCAGCTCTCCAGCTGTGGTTTTGAACCGCCGGCCTGTGGCAAGCAGGAAAGTAATTACAGCACCGTTTTCACAGCTCTCTCTTATGGAGACAGCGCTGTCTGGAAGCAGTGTCTGTCTCCCTAAACATTCCCTGATAAAGCCGCGGCTCACTGCTCCAGAAGTGAAACAGGAAATTTATCCAACACTGGAGGGCTGGGACACTGGAAAGTGTAAAAGCTATTTCAAGGTACACGAAGTCCTTGGCCTGGGCTGAGGGTTGTGAAAGTTGAGGTCGCCCTGTTGACATCAGTACAGAGTTGCTGCAGCGAGGTGAGGGATTGCAAAGGCATATTCCCAAGCAAAATTGTCCTCCCCTGTTGCGGTCTTAATAATCAAGCTCCCAAACAGCTGCCTGCTCTGTCTTACCTCAAACTAAAGTAGGATTTGTGCTTGTACCAGATTACCCATCAACTTCAATTATCTTCTTCTTGGGAAGGAAGATCCATGTAATGAGCCAGGAGGAACAGAAATACATTTCTATAGGAATAAATGTGTTAATTGTCCCATCTCCCCACCTCAGGGGAGCGGTTGGAGAAGGGGGGCTGTGAATCAGGGCTTTTGAGGGATGCTGAGGGGATGCCTTGCAGCTCATCTCCTGCTCTAGATGGTACTTTTAAGGAGTTACAGAAGAAACTTGGAGCCAACAAGGGTTCCAAGTCGTGGCAGGTTGCTGTGTCCCATCTCAGGTGCTTCATCTCTGTGCAGAAGGGATGGACTATGTTAGTGCCTATCTGTGGATGGAGATGTATTGAGGATTAGAGGAATTACCAAAGGCTTGCAGGGGACTGCCAGCAGGCTAACAGCAGGTCAGAAGGTTATCAGCATGATGGGGAGGCTATATTTCTTATATGTCTTTCCACAAGAGCTCAACTGAGCTGGAAATGCCCCATGAACTGCTGCTATTCAGTGGCACCATCACCTAAAATTTAGAGGACATCAAAGCAGCTCTGTGTGCCTCAAGGCAGCAGCTCCTGAAGGAGGACTGTGTCCACAAACTCGTTCTACTTGCTCTGGACCTGATGGCAGGCACAGGGTGGAGAGTGATCAGTCCAATGGGGCACAAACAGAACTGAAAGAGAACTGAGAGCTCCCCAGGGCTGACCTGGGGAACGTGCCATGGCAGCAGCGGGTACAAGGAAATGGAGAACTACCTCATCTGTGTCTGTCTCAGCTTGTGGAAAAGAGAGGGGAATCTCCTCCCTCAAAGGGCCTGCAGATGCTGGTGAAGAGGTCCAGCAGAAGCACTTGCACAGGCCCGGAGAAGGATGGTGTTTCCTTTGAGCATGGAAAGCCCAGCCAGAGAAGCTGTGGTCCCCACAGGCACAGGGTGCTCTTCCTTGCACCAATGGATGATGTGTCTCATAACAGGGTAGCTGTGGGTTGGTCACCGTGATGCAGCTCCAAAGCTGGAAACCCAACTGTTGTCTGCAGGAGGTGGATGATTCCCACCTCCCCTATCTTTTCCCTCTAAACATAACCCATGGGGAGGTAAAGGGCCTTCATGACAGCCTGGGCAGGGCTGCTGGAGCAGAGGGGGTGGTTCAAGCCAGGCTGCAGGTCCTCCCTCAGCTGAGCCCCTCACCGAGCCTGTCTCCAGCACTAAAATGCTGGCACCTTGTGGCAGCTTGGGAAAATAGCATTTACATAGTGAGGCCAAACCTGCTCTTGGGAATCCCAAATCTTGGGAAGCCCTTGCTATCCCAAATCCGGCTGGATCGAGAGGTCATTCTGACAAGCAAGGAGGGAAATGGGGCACATGTGTCTAGGGAGAAGGCTGCAAGAAGGGGTGTGGAAGTCCTGCTCCTCCCTCCATGCTATTTCTGCAGCAGTCCTGGCTGCACGAGATTTTCCTTTATAGGATGTGGTCTTTCAAACAACAAACTTCCCAGATGGATTTTGTTCCCGATTCTTCCTTCTTGCCATATTTTGCCTTCGCTGTGGTATCTGGGCTGGGAGCCTGTGTCAGTCAGCTGAGGAACTGAGACCACATGAGACATTTCCCCTCATCCTGGAGATGTCTCTCATCTGATTTGGAAAGATCCAGGAGACTGAGTTTTGATGGGAGCTCTGTCCCCATTCCCCGGCAGTGCTGGATATATTGTAGGGGTGAAAAATAGCTGTAGGTTCGGATCAGATCGTGTCCAACTCTTTTTGCCAGATGGATTATCAGATGAGCTCTGCTGCAATGCTGGGAATCCTTTTCCAGCAAATGAAGGGTTAATGAAACCATAGGAGCAAGTGAGTTCCCACAGAGAGTTTAAGGGTGATTCCTATAGGTGCTCAGCCAAATCCCTTCACTAAAAGTCTTGACAGCCTTCCTAGAGAAGCACTGGGGGGGTTTATCTCAGTGCATTAAACTGTCAAAAGCAACTCCCATCCCTCCCTCCTGCTCCTATCCTGCTCTCCCAGCGCTGCTTTTCCACGCACACTGCTCCAAGTGTGGAGACACTGCCTGGGATGCTCCAGGAGCTCCTATGGCCCTCACTGCTTTACTACTTTTGGGGACCTGGAGCCCTTTAGCAGAACAGGAAACATCGAATATTATGTGGATATAAATAACTCAGTAAAAGGGTTACAAGAACATCTGGTTTCGCTCACTCCCATAGCACCGGATGGCACTAGGGGAGAAAGAGAGAGATAACTCACAATCTTCACTCATAGCAGGACACTTCTGGATGTCAGCAGGGCTATGACTTGGTCATAGAAACCTATCACAGCCATGCAGGTGTTTTCTGCAGGGCACCTGCTTGTCCAACAGCCCATGGAGGCTGAAAGAACCAGCTACAGGCTCAAAGGGAGGACTTGTGAAGTATGTGCACTGGCAAAATGTGCTGGGCTGCTTCTACCTACACTTGGTGAGCTCTGGAGCGGTGCCACCAGCATGACTTTGCAGTGCAGGATTGCCACCTTCATTGGTTTGT
Organism: Nestor notabilis; assembly: GCF_000696875.1. Classification (NCBI taxonomy): domain Eukaryota; kingdom Metazoa; phylum Chordata; class Aves; order Psittaciformes; family Psittacidae; genus Nestor; species Nestor notabilis. The sequence goes on along the minus strand of NW_009915248.1, from coordinate 9,220 downwards.
GGACTGCTGCTTGTACTAATGTTAAGATTTCTTTGTATTTAGTACTTGTTCCCGGGGAGGATAATAATCCCCTTTCCTTCCATGGGACTCCATGAACATGTACCACACCAAAGGCATGTTTTGAATCAGTCCAAATATTCACTTTCTTTCCTTCACTTAGTTCTAATACTCTCCTCAAGGAGATCAGTTCTGCCTTTTGAGCTGGAGTAGTGCAAGGTGAAGAATTTGCTTCTATAAGCGAATTCTCAGTACTCACTGTGTATCCTGCACAGCGAATTCTGTCCTCCACAAAACTGCTACCATCCGTGTATAATTTCCAACCAGGATCATCCATCCTTTAAGTCTTCTCGGCTGGAAAAGACATGTTCAACAGTCACCAAACAATCGTGTTCTAATTGTCCTTCTTTCTGCACGGAGGTCAAAAAGACTGCAGGGTTACTCAGGTTAGCTGTTTGCAAAATAACATTATCTTGTTCTGTCAGAATCACTCGGTATTTCATCATTCTGCTGGGGGATAACCAGTGACCCCCTTTTGTTCTAAAACAGTCATCACCATGTGTGGTACGTACACTGGTATTGTTGAGTCAGCATCCCGAGCGCAAGATGTTGCCTTTCATGAACAAACAACTGAAAGTCTTTGGTTAGGTCTGGAAATCTCAATGCTGAAGCAGTCATTAAAGCCTGTTTTAAGTTCAGAAAGGCCTTTTTGCTGTTCCGGGCCCCACACAAACGATACAACTTTTGGGCTTCATGTAGCGGCTTTGCTATCAGCCCGTAATACATTATCCAGAGGCGACACCATCCGGTCATTCCCAGCAATGCTCTCAATTCATGAACATTCCTAGTTTCGGGAATACTGCAGATTGCCTCTTTAGGGTCTGTTCCCAGTTGTCGCTGTCCTTTTGAAATCTCAAAGCCCAGCTGTATTACTGTTTGGCTTGCTATCTGAGCCTTATTTCTAGACGCTTTGTACCCACTTAGTCCAAGAAAGCTTAAAAGGTCTACTGGTACCTCAGTACAGGTCGGTCTCTCTTCTGCAGCAAAGATGTCACCCATGTATTGCAGAAGCAGATGTCCAGGTTTAGGTGCTGTATCACTTTGCTTCCACCGTTCCAGCTCTTTCACCAACTGGTTGCCAAAGATCATCTATTTCTGAATCCTTGTGGCACCTACGCATGGAGATGTCTATAATGGTGCCACCAACATGGCAATCCAACCATGCTTTGCTACCTAAACCACAGGTCTGCATGCTGCCCCTCATTTGAGTGCTCCCAGGTGTCCTGGAGCACAATTCCCGGAGTGAGAACGCCCAGCCCCTTCTCCCACAGCTGAAAAGCCAGGACAGAAAGCTGCTGCTGGGCATCACCTGCACATGGAGACCTCCACAGATGTGCCTGCCCTGAGCACATCATGGCCAGCTCCTTGGTACCCCAGTCTCCTTGCAGGTATGGGGTGGGGGCAGCTCATCAGGGTTTGGGGTGCAGCTTTGCTGTATATTTATATATTAGGGAGCAACTCTGCAATGTTGATCGCTTCAGGGTATCAGTTTGTAGCGCTCAGGGTGCATCTTTACAGTATTTTTAGCAGTAGGATGCAGCTTTGTGGCATTTATAACATCAAGATGTAACTTTGCAATATCAGGGATGCAGCTTTGCAAGGGTTTATCATCTCAGGGTGCAACTTTGCAATAGTTTGGGTGCACCTTTAGAGTATTTATAGTAGCAGGACGCAGCTTTGTAGTGTTTAGGGTCCTGCTTTGCAGCATTTACAATACCAAGAGGCAATCCTCTAGTATTTGGGATGCACCTTTTCATCCCATTTATAACCTCAGGGCACAACTTTGCCGAATTTACTACATTTGAGATACAACTTTGCATTATATATATGAGATTCAGAGGCAACTGTGCAATATTTATGCCATTAGGGAGCAGTTTTGCGGTACAGGGATGCAGCTTCGCAGCGTTTGTAACGTTTGGGCTGCAGGTTTGCATCCTGGGCGATGCAGCTCGCAGCCTTTGCCATCAGGGGGTGCAGCTTTCCAGGGTTTACCCTCGGGATTGCCGCAGCCTGGAGGGATTTCTGACCTTTCCCATGGGTTTGGGGCCGGCCGAGCCCGTGGCAGCGCCCGGCGCAGGGGGGG
>NW_009915248.1:0-6979 GCF_000696875.1 Nestor notabilis | reverse complement strand
GCAAATAATCCAGGGGATCCCCAACTCTTTGCTGCTGTTTTCAGGTCACCATCTCGACACCAACAGGAGGAACAACAAACTCATCTTCAAGGTGAACCTAGTGGAGACAGAGAGAGCAAGATCTTGGGGGATTTTCACCTCTCAAGGCAGGCACACGGTGATGCACAGTAGGTGTAAGGTGGTGCAAGGACTTGCAAGGTGATGCATGGTGGGTGCAAGGTGATGCAGGGACGTTCCAGGTGATGCAAGACCATGCTAGGTGGGTGTTAAGTGATGCACAGCCATGAACTGTGGGTGCAGGCCCATGCCAGGTAGGTGTAAGACCATGCTAGGTGGCTGTAAGACCATGCTAGGTGGGTGCAAGGTGATGTAGGACCACGCTGAGTGGGTGCAAGGTAACACAACCTCTCCCCACACAGGGCAATGGCCTGGAGTTCTAGAGGCACTTCCTGAAGGTCAAGGGCAAGCTCAGTGACATTGTCAGCACCCAAAAAGTCTGGCTGCCCACCCTGTGATCCCCAGCACCCCACCTGCCTCCTCCTCCTCTTCCTATGGGGGCACCCGACTGACTGCACACTTCAGGCTTTAAAGGCTCAATAAAGCCCTTGGAGAGACATGAAGCGATGCCACTTGCTGCAAGAGGGGAGGTTGCAATGGGTCAGTGGGTCTCATCCTGCCACGGCCGCCAGAGGGTGCTGGCATGGACTCATGGGTGCGCTGAGGAGGAGGGCAAAGTGGGGACCTTGGGGTGCTCCAGTAATTAGAAAAGGCATTAAATAAAGTCAAGATATAGGCAATTATGGATTAATTCCACATACCCCGCTCATTTTTACCCCCAAAAGGGACAACATTTGGCCTCATTAACCCAATTATTCCATATTAGCTAATTATTCCATATTAACACAATTATTCAATATTAACCCATCTTACTCCGTGTAACCCACCTTGTTCCATATTTTGAGGGGGTGTTTTGGGTACAATACAGCATTTTTTAAACTGGGGGGGGCAGGATTCTCAACGAGCATGAGGCTCATTCACTCTGGAACCTACTGATGGCACAGCATTGCTCAGCCCACTCCGTGAGCTCCGTTGAGCCATGCAGCCCTAAACCAGCCCCTAGCCACCCCCCAACAAGGTTTAGGGGCTGCCCCCTGCTTCCTGCCCTGTCTGAGGGCAGCAGCTGCCCTCATTTCCCAACCTCTCTAATTGCTTTTGGGAAGGACTAACGAGCTGAGAGCTGCCAGGGGCTGTTAGCACTGGAGCGAGAGAGGAATGACGGGGATTAACTCCTTTCCCCCCCACCTAAAAAGAGCATCCCCCCAAAATCCCACCCTAGGGTGCAAACCCTGAGGGTTCCCCATGATTCCTCCCAGAAGCTGCATCAGCGTTTCATTTTTGGGGTAGAAAAAGCTCTTTTGACTTGTTTTCCCCCTTTTTTTTAGTGATTTTAATATCCTTTTCCCAGCTTTCTGTTTTTTTTCCCAGTGGGATCTCCCCCTCCCCCTTGGGCTTCCAAGCAATTAGTGGTGATTTTTTAATTGCATATTTATATTGCAGCTGGGGAGCGGGACCCCGGCAGTGGGCAAGGGGGAAGCAGGAAGACGCCGCCTCCGACCTTGTTTGCTTTTCAACTGGGATTAAGCCCTTTTAATTATCCCAGAGATCCCAGATTGCGGCCGGGGGGAATAATTAGGCTGAATACAGGGTTTTCTGGTTCATTCCCCCAGGAATTTATATTTCTAAGGCAGAAAAAGTAATGTAAAAGCTTTGGGAATGCCTTGGGAATGAAGGTTTCTGGAGGGGTGCGAGGCTGGATGTAACTCGTTGTGGGAGCGGGGCTCATTGCAAGGGGAAAACCTCCCTTTTAGCAGCAGATCACCTTATTTTCACCTATTTCCTCTGGAAAATAGGTTATTTGAGGGTGGGGGGAACACGGGGTATATTTTCCCTTGGGATGCTTTGGGAAAAGGCCATGCATTGCTCTTGCGCATTAACCAGGCTCAGTGATGATTTGGGAATGATGAGGGTGATGGGTTTGGGGGTTTTTAGCTTCAGAGGGGGGATTATTTTCCACTTTTGGGGGCTGAAGGGTGAATTTTGGGCAGTAAAAGGTTGGTTTTGGGATGGCCTCGTGTGAAATGGGGCCGGGAAGCACCTTTGTGCCTCAGGGAGGCATCAGAGCGTGCAGAATTCCTTAAACCAACAGCAGTGTGGTCAGGAACAGCTTCTCCCCTCGGCTCATCACAAATTCATGGTGTTCCAGAGGGCACTGGGTGTTTTCCTGTCCCACAGCCTCCTCATGGTATCCTGGAGTGGGATTTGGGATGCAGAGTTAGGGAGGAGGTGGGGGGAGGTGGGATGGAGGATTTAGGATGTAGATGGAGCACATGGAATAGAGGAATCAGGACCTAGATGGGGATGTAGGATTTAGGATGTAGATGCAGGATTCAGGATCTAGATGGGGATATAGGATTTAGGATGTAGATGCAGGATTCGGGATCTAGATGGGGATGTAGGATTTAGGATGTATAGGCAGGATGCAGGCTGAAGAGGTGGGATGGAGGATTCAGGACATAAATGCACGATGTACATGTGAGACGGGAGAACTTAGGATGCAAATGTGGGACACAGGATTTAGGATGTGCATGCAGGATTCAGGATGCAGAGGTTGAATAGAGGATTTAGGATGTAGATGCAGGATGTGGGATGCAGATATGGGACATAAGATTTAGGATGTAGATGCAGGATCAGAGATCTTAGGATGCAGATGTGGGAGGGAGGACTTAGGATATAGATGGAGGATGTGGGATGCAGGATTCAGGATGTAGATGGGGATGTAGGATTTAGGATGTAGATGCAGGATACGGGACAGAGAACTTGGGATGCAGATGCAGGATGGGGGATTTAGGATGTAGATGGAGGATGTAGGATGGAGGATTTAGGATGTAGGTATAGGTCACAGGATGCAGGATTCAGGGTGCAGATGTGGGATGCAGGATTTAGGATGTAGATGGAGGATTTAGGGTGCAGATGCAGGGCAGAGGACAGGGGCTGCAGAAGCAGGATTTGGGCTGCAGATGCGTTTAGGATATGGGATGCAGGATGTAGATACAGGATTTAGGCTGCAGACACAGGATATGGAATGGAGGATTTAGGCTGCAGACACAGGTTCCCAGACGGAGGATACAGGAGGATACACAATTGCAGAACACAGGATGGAGGATGCTAAAGTGGGATTTAGGATGCAGATGTGAGATGGAGGATTTGGGATGCAGGACTGGGATTTCAGACAGGGGATGGAGGATTTAGGATACAGATGCAGGATGGAGGATGGAAGATTTAGGATGCAGTGCAGGTTTCTGGACACGTGACATGGATTCAGAACCAGAGAGAGGCTGCAGAAGCAGGATTTTGAGTGCAGGTGTGGGATTCAGGACATGGGCATGGGATGAAAGGGATGATTTGGGATGCAGGTACAGAACATGGGATACAGATGCAGAATTTAGGATGCAGCAGTGGGCTACAGGACAGGTGACATGGGAAATGGGATTTAAGATGCAGATGGATACGAGGTACAGGGCACAGGATTTGGGATTCAGAGTTGGGAGTTAGGATGCAGAAGGGTTTAGGGTACAGACACATGTGGGATATAGTTCCTGGGATGGGAAACAGAGGACAAGGGATGCAGGAGCAGGATTTAAAGTGCAGATATGGGATGGAGGTGCAGGGTGAGGGATGTCCAGCCCCAGAGCATCATGGCACAGGCCCAGCCATCCACAGGGATCTTGCAGCACACCCCAGAGATGGGAAGTGCATGCAATGAGCCGGGAAATGCAGATTTCCAAGGAAAAATTATAGCTTTCCAATCCCATACAAGGATTTCTCCACTTGTCCCCCATCTGCGAGGCAGAGCCCAGCCGCATGGCCACATCTGCCTGCCAGATGTGCTGGGCGGTGATCCAGGGAGGGGAACAGAGATGGGGAAATCTCCGTGCTCCCCCCTGCACCGGTCAGTTTGGGAATGCCGCTTTATATCACACCTGTTCCAGAGAAACTCCTGGATGGGACAGTGGGGATGAGGTGCAGGCAGGATGCCTCTAGAGGGTTCCCAGCCCAGTATGGCCCAGTAAGGGCTTTGGGCTGAGCTCCTGGAGGGTCACCAGTGAGGTGGGTTTTACCATCAGTGTGGGATGGAGCTGCGGGAAGGAGATGCAGGGTTTGGGGTGCAGGTGCAGGATGTGGGATGAAGAAAGCAAGACATGGGACATAGATGCAGGATTTGGGATGCAGGGTGCAGGATGCACCTCCAGGGTGCAAGAAGTTGGATGCACGGTGTAGGATGGAGGTTGAAAGATGCAGGGCTCAGGGTGCAGACGGGGATGTGGGATGCAGGATGCAAGTTGTAGATGTGGGCTGTGGGATGCAGACCCGGAGGGCAGGCACGGGATACAGGTTCAGGATGCAGATGTGGGATGCAAAAGCAGGATGTGACTCTAGGAGGCAAGAAGTGGAGTGCATGGGCCAAGATCCAGGGTGCAGGTTGTTGGAGCAAGGTGAAGGTGCAGGGTGCAGATGTGGGATGCAGGATGCAGATGTGGGATATGCAGGATGGAGCTCTGGGATGGTGATACACCACCTTAAGCAGACAAAAGTGACAGAAACATTTCCCCATCTTTTTCTAGGGGCAAATTTGGAATTTTCCCACTATCATCAGCCTTTTGGGAACTGGCAACCCAACAGGATGGCTTCTTGGAGGAATATTTCTATTCTCCAAACTGCCTCCATCAGCTCAGCGTCTCCAGGACAGCAAATATTAAGGAAAGAAACCCTAAAGCCAGAGCTATTGCATCTGAAAACACCCAAATCCAGCATTTCCCTTTCTAAATCAGTATCTCCCTCCTTTCTCCTCAGTGTTTCTCATTGTGGAGGTGCCGGAGGGGCTGGATTTTTAACTCAAGAGATGTTTTAGCTCTTGCAAAACCCATCGCATCAGCCTCGGGAATGCAGCCACATTAACAGCAAAAATGCAGAGGAGTCTGCAAGGAAACTCCTGCAAAACACCCTCAAGGAAACATCACAGCTTTTAGTTTTCGCTTTATTTTCCCTCTTCTTTCACTGGGGACATGAGTTTTGCAGGTCACTGAGTGCCCAGAGGATGGTGCAAGGTGGGTTTTAGCAGCAGGTTTAACCCCTGGATCCTCCTATTCGCAGCAGGGATGGGGTTTGTAGGGGGAATTGCAAGTTAGAACTGGGATTTTCAGGTTACAACCTCCGAATAGCCCCCAAAATGGGGGTGGATGCAGGCTGGGAATGATGCTGGGGCTGGGCTGAGGGGCCCCATCGGTGCCTCTCGCCTGGCAGGCACGAGAGGGAGAAAAATGCTTTAAAAAGGTACAAAAAAGGCTCCAAAGCAGGGAGGCTGAGGTCATTTTTTTGGCGAGGAAGTCGGCTCCTTCCAAATGCCTCCGGGTCGGGTTTAATATCAGCAGAAACATTCTTGGGCAGGGTGGGGAGAAAACGCGGCTCTCAACAGTGAGAACGGATCCCCCAAAACCCTCCAAATGTCCTAAAAAACCCCACCAAATGCCCTGGAAAACCCCCAAATGCCCTAAAAAAAACCAAAGCACCCCCCAAAAAATAACTACCTTCTACTTTGCAACCCCCAGGCATGGAGCAAGCTGAGAATCAGAGTGGGAGAGGAATGAAATGAGCCCATGAAAGGGGAAAAACACCCCCTGGGAGCAGGGAATGGAACCTTTAAGTGGCTTTTGAGCAGCTTTTGGCCACTGATAGGATTTGGGGGATGCAGAAAGGAGGAAAATGAGGGGGTATGGCAGGAAAATGTGATTATTCACATCATCCTGGAAGGTTTTATCATTCCCTCCTGATTTAGCATCGTCACGCCGGGATCAGCATCCACCAACACAACACACTCCCTTGGGCAAAGGGATTGGGGTGCAAGGACCATGGAAAATAGATCTAAAAGGATGGGAAAACTAAATGGATTTTATCTGCCGTGCCCTGCTTGGAGGGATGAGCAGCTCAGGGGGTTTTTGGTGCCTCGGCACAAGCCCTCTGCTTCTGAGTGAAGCCAATCCAGCTTTTCCAGCCTTTTAGCACATGACGAGGGCTCTGGTTTGGCTGTGTTTATTTTGCTTAAACCTCACAAACCCATAATAAAGCTTAGGGGGAGGAGAGATGCGCTGAGAGGTTATTAGAAATGGAAAAGCAAGGAAAAGGAATAACAACACAGCAGCTGAAGAGGGGAAATGAGTTTGGGATTGAAGTGAGGGCTGCAGCTGCAGAGCAGCTGTGAGCAGGGATGGGATGGGTACCAGGGATGCAGCAGGAAGCAGGGATGCAGTGGGTACCAGGGATGCAGCGGGTACCATGGATGCAGTGGGTACCAGGGATGCAGCAGGTACCACGGATGCAGTGGGTAGCAGGGATGCAGGGGGAAGCAGCAATGCCGCAGGAAGCAGGGATGCTCCAGGAAGCAGGGGTCCAGCAAGTACCGGGGGTGCTATGTGTAGTAGGGATGCTGTGGGAAGCAGGGATGCTGCACCTTGCTGTGGATGTGCACCCCAGTGAAATAAAGGTGGAAGAAGATTGCACGGGAAGATTGGAGGACATAACGAAGCCTCCAGAGGGATTCTGACACCCACTGCAAGAGCAGCAGTGAAGAGATGCTCTGCCTGGGGAAGGGGGTTTCTCCTCTGCACTTGCACATTCCTTCCATCCACATATTTACATGATGGTACCAGGAGAATTCCCAGAATTCCCAGGTTGACTGGACCGCCTCCCACCACTTATTACCCTGATGCCATGGGCTTCATCCTTGGTTTTCCTCCCTGATCTCCTCATTTGGGTCCTATCCACCCTCTGCAGTTGATGCCCCTGCAGCTCTGAGGCCCCCAACACAGGAGGGACGTGGAGCTCTTGGAATGGGCCCAGAGGAGGCCACGGAGCTGCTGCGAGG
>NW_009915247.1:130152-177093 GCF_000696875.1 Nestor notabilis | reverse complement strand
CTCCAAGGCCGACATCTCTACACATCAGTCACTTTTCCTAAATATAGAGTCCATATTGTGCTTGTGTTGTCTGCTCTGCCTGAGTGCGGAGGGGGAGGGGAGGGTGGTATAAAGGCATCATCAGGCTGTGCCTTCCCATTCCTATACCAAAGAGAGAATATTACAAATTTTATGGATCTTCTTCATAATTCATAGCTTGCTTGTGGAAAAAAAGACCCAACCATAATAGCTCGGTGTGATATGTCAGGCATCTATAATTCATGGCGCTGAGATCACACAACCACCATACAGTGGGAGTTCACAGAGTGAGATGTTTGTAATTAATCTGTGAAAAGAGAAACAAAGGCAATAAACTGGGAGGGACAATAAATGACGGTCAGATCCTTCCACCCGCACTGATGTGGAAAGCAGTTGGCCAGAAAGCTTGAACAATCCCTGGCTCAAATGAATAAGATCAGCCAAAAAGTGGGGTAAACAGTAAGTTTATCACTGGCTGGTTCGTTGCAAAGCAGTCGGATAGACACGGACCATACTGCCCTCTTGGGCAACAAGGTGCTGAAAACAGCAGGACGGGCTAAACTTCAGCTAAGCTTAGATGAAGTGCGGGGAGATGAGAGTGCTCAAGTCAGGTCTTGCGGCCGGGGAGGTGGTGTAAGGGAGCTCTGAGGCCTGGCCGTGCGCACTGCGGGACACCTTCTGCCCTCCTTGTTCTGCAGGCTGGGGGACACCAGTTCGGGGAAGGCTGAGAAGCCTGTGATCCGCTTGGAGCATTTGCATCGACCTCATTGACTCCAGCAGGACCGGGCCATATGCTGAAGTGCTTTGCTGAACAGAGAAGTTTCCTTGAATCGGAGCCTGAGCGAGGATTCGAACAATTTGTGCTGCTAATTAAGATTGGATGCAGCAATGGAATGAGCCAAAGTCGCTTCCTAATTGGAAACAGTGAGCTGTAGATCTCCAGAACCTCTTCCTCTTGCTATTGTCTATTTTCATCCTGGTGAAGCTAATGCTGGTAACTGTGATGCGACAGCTTAAAAACTCCCTGTGGTTTCTCACAATAGATGAACCATCTACGCTGGTCTTCAAACGATACAGTGGGATCTTGTAAGACTGCATGGACAATCAAAGAGGGGGTAGAAATTAATTTCTTCTAAAGTGAATGCTACAAGGAAAATGGAAAAAAAAAAATCCTTGTCCTTCTGGGAGCCTTTCTAATGCATGGCTTTAACCAAACAAACCAAAAACAAAAAATGGTGCAGGGTCCATCAGACAAAGCTGTGTGTCATAATTAAATAATTTTAATCTGAGAGAAACAAGCTACAGGGTAGAGGGGCATCATGGTGAGGCAGGAGTGTCTCCAAATGGAAGCCCAGGCCTTGCTCCTAGGGAGTTGTGACAGTGCCAGTGCACGGATGCTGGAGGCCAGAGGCACTCATTGTTTTGTTTATTCATTTGTTACTCCCTCAAAAAATAATTGGTTTTCTTTTGTTGCTGGTTTGTTTGTTTGGCCGTTTGGCTGTTTGCATTCTTTGGATTCAATTTCTCTTGCAATGTGGCCTTGATTTGCATTGTAAGGATCCATGTTTGTTTATTATAAAATCACAAAATGGTTTTGGTTGGAAGGGATCTTAAAGATCATCTAGTTCCAACTCCTTCCATTAAACCGGGTTGCTCCAAGCCCTGTCCAACCTGGACTTGATGCCAGGGATGGGGCAGCCACAGCTTCACTGTGAAACCTGTGCCAATGCCTCAGCACCTACGTGCAGGACCTTACTTTATTAAATTATTTATTAAAAACCAGGCTGCTGGCCCTGCAAAAGGATAATGGCCACATGGTGACGAGGAGAATCAGGAGGCGCAGCCTCAATCTCCTCTGCCTGTACCGCTCCCGTCCCAACGCCGACGCCCGCACGCTCCTGGTGATTGTCGCTGCTCTTTGCAGGCAGCTCCGAGCCTGAGGCACACGGGGTGCTTGCAGGGTGGTGCCTCTAGGCTCGGTATAGTGTTAACGGTGAAATCCACAAAATTCCCACTTACAGTCCCCGTAGCGTCCTTGGTCTAACTGAAGCAGAGTCTGGGCTCTGCGAGTCTCAGTGATGCCCTCTGGTGACACGGGCCCGGGGGCGCCTCTGGCAGCACAGCGGTCCTGCTCCAGTGCGGCCGCGGTTGGTGAAATGTCGCACTGAGGGCAGTTTTCCAGCTGTATAGGTTCTCAGGGGAAAGTAAGTAGAAATTGGGAATTTATCCGGTTCTCCAGCTTCTCGACTCAGCCCGCTAATCACTTTGTGTCGCGCGAGTCCCTGCAGAACCCTGGTGTTTTTCAGCATCTGGGAAATAGCTTAAGGGAACGCCTGAGCATCTGCTGCCTCATGCTGAAGTTGTGGGCAGTCAGGAAGAGGGCCCTGTGACCCACAGATCAGGTGCCCTGATGAGTTGATCCAGTTACCACACAGCAGAACACTCTGGAATTAATGATTTTGACCTTAACTGGCTCTAGCATAGCCATGCAAAAAGTGTGTGATTGTGCTAATCTGCCCCAAAGGAGTGTTGTGAGGCCCAGTTCATTGTTGTGGGTACAGTGCTGAGAGCTCCTGGCACAAAAGCCTTTTGCAAGTGCAGAATATTTTCCTCTACATTTTGTTGGTTTTGCCTAGGAGCCGCCTGTGGCTGAGAAGAGCAGCCTGGTTACCTAACCCATGTCTTACAGTGGGACCTAGGCAGTGTTACACTTCACTTCGCTGTTATTTCTCCTGCAGTGTTTGTGTGACAATATTCTGTGAGGGAAATGATACAAAAATCCTCATTATAAAAGGAAGAGTGGGCAAACGGGTAGAAGAATAATACTCTGTGTTGACAGTCTCTCTTCCTGTCTACAGCCCAGCAGATGCAACACAAGCTTGGGCTGAATTACCCCAAAACATCACATGTGAGCTTGCCCAGGATTTAATAACTGGGATGCACAGTGCCTGCACAGATCAGAGCTAAGCATAGGTGGCAAGAAACGTGGAGCAGTAGATGTACTGGTCCAGTCCAAACCCAATGGCTAACATCTGCGCCTATCCATCTGTGCATCACAGCAGGCACAGTCTCAACATGTGCATTTAAGCCTTAGCCAAAGATTGTTTTCCCAGTCATATCTCTTAAACCTTTCAGAAAAGCCAGAACACTGTAGTACTCTCCCTGGCTGGACTGCCTGGAACCTCTGTGGCCATGGTCCTCCTGTTCATTCCCAGCCTTCCCCTCACCTCACGTCCTGGTGGTGGGGTTGCCATCTCAGCATGTCTTGGAGGTTTCGGTGGGAATGGTGAGGGCTACAGAAGAAAATGCCCTTGGCCACATTCAGGTGAGGGATAGACAACAGTTTCAAAAAACACCTTTTGAATTTTCACAATCCCCTTTAAGAAAAAAAGGAAATAAGCAGGCAGAGAAAGCCAATCTGGGTGTATAAATAACCAGTAAATGGCAGGGTGTTCACCCTTCCCACACTGCGGATTACCTAACGCATTGCATTGCTCGCTACAGCTCAAGATGGGGGAGCTGCCAGCAGAGCAGTGCCATGCCTTATAACCAGAACAACCCACAGGATTGCAAGCTAGCATTCATGCTCTGAAACGTAAACAATCAGAGCCTCCTCCTCAGCACTGTGAAGACAGTCACCCCACATCCCAGGGGGCTGGAACAACCCACTGCGTGAGATTAGCCAGGCCAAATCAAAGAACGGCAGACATGTGTCGGAGGGGAGTATGGAAACACAAACAAAAAAAGCTTCCACATTTTCTCAGGAATCAGGTACATAAAAAGTGCAGGAATCCTCTCCCTTACTCAAGCAGTCAGGGCAGCACAGGAAAGGCCATGGCAGAGAGCCATAAGCCCTGACTTGGCCTTCTCTGGGGTGACAGGACGCAGAGTTCACACCGCCCTTTGCTCATCGGGCCTCCTGGTACACATCTGCTCAGCGCCTCTTTTTCCTCTGAGCTAAAAACCTCCCCGAGTGCCTGCCTTCCCAGTAGGCTGGTGAATTAGGAGAGAGCCAGCAAATTGCTACAGTCAGTAATAGTAATCACGACACCTTTCATCCAACAGTCTCAAAGTGCTTGGCAAAACCAAAACAACTGACATGCTCTCCTACCCTACCCGCCCAGTGCGGCAAGTGAGCAGTATTACACGTTGCACAGTGGGTGAGCGAGATGTGTGGTGACGCAGTGGCAGACAGCAAATGGCACAGCAACCAAAGCCTGAGCAGCATCTGCTTATAATCAGTTATAATTTTGAGTTGGCTTCTGCATTCAAATCGGTTGCCATGCTTCTGATACTGCAATTCTTTAAATAGAAATAGGATGAAGGCAGGCACCTGGTTTTCTGTACCTGTCCCCTTCCTGCTCAGGACTCATATCCAAACTTCTCAGTTTAACCTTGTCTTTATGCTGTGTTGAAATCAAAACGCTCATGTGAACATCTTGGAATGCTGGGGATTTTCAGCTCAGATCTGAACTTGAAGCTGTTCTCCCAGGCTTTTCAGCGCTTGCTATTTTTAGCTTCATGTCAAAAAGTTGAAGCAGCACGTGGTAAGATGTTATGACTCTTAAAATTACTGTAAAAATGTTCCAGGGAATGGTACCAATTCATCAAAAGCAAGTTCGTTGCATGAGATAACTCTATGGCCTTTGATGTTGTATTGAATTTGTGGGTCACTTACTATTAATGTTACTGCAATTTCTTTAGCAATAACCCAGTGATTACAGAAAGGGAAGTAGCTATTAATGTGGTAAAAGGCACACCTAAGTGAGGATGTTTACTCCTGTAGACTTAGAAGGGGAGGATTAGACACCCTTCAAGATGTTTTCTGTACCTTTTTTTTATGATACTAAAGATAAGGACCTGTTCTACCTTCCCCTGCAACCAGAGTATTGCAGCTGGAAAACAGTGTCCTGGCATTTGAAGTGAAAGATGCGAAGGCAGACAGCAGGCAAAGAGACCTCTTTGCTGGACATGAAGCCAGGACGATCTGCTTACAACACGCACAAAGGCTGTAAGATGACGTCTCGTTAACACCCAAACATGTCAGGTTTGATCCATGCTTCTGCGGCTTTCTCAGGAGTGTCTGTAAGATGTCATAGATGGTTTCATGGCCCAGGGTGGCAGTGGCCCCAGGAAATGGAGGACAAGGGACCCCTCTCTACGTGGCATCTTGTCTCACGTGCTGGTTGTTGCCCCATCCACAGATGTCTGTAAGCCCAATGCCTGTTCGATTACCACTGGTGGGACTTCTGTCAGTTCAGCCTCATGGTTTTGACATTGGGGTACCCCAGGTTAGATCCCTGGTGCTTTTGACATTATTAGGAAGCCTTGTGCACAGCAGGAATGGGGAGATTCCCAGAAAGATGAGGACATTGCAAGAAGAAAGGAAATTGCCTTGTGATAGGTGGATGGGGAGAGGATTATAATGCTGGAAGCATCTTCCACAGCACCAAACAGAAGTGCACATCTCTGCAGTAAGATCCTCATCCTCCCAAACCTAGAGACAGTGAGAAAATGTAATCAGCCACGTCCACCATAATTCAGTCAGACTACACTTTATTATGCTTCATTTCTGCAGGAATGTCTTCTCTTCCCCCTGTGAAAAGCTGCTGTACTTAACAAGCCCAAAAGTCTGCAAAATAGGCTGTCTGGTAAGAGAAGCACTGCAGAACATAGGCAGGGGCAAAGATCTGGACATCAGGGAAGAAAGCAGAGGGAGGTTAGCAGCCCAGTCACACCAGTGATGGCAATGAAAGAGCCAGGGCTCTTTCCTAACAGAAGAGGAGCTTGGGCATTCACTAGTGTGGGTTGCCACAAAACCCTACCAGTCTCAGGCTGGTTAGGAAAGTGTAGTGCTACCTACACTCCATTATCAGCGGGGTGGGATGATTTATAGTCCCACATGTAGTTATAGCTTAATAATAACAATAAAGACAATTCTCAGGCATTCCAGCCCACTACACCCACATCACCTTTTTGCCTTTGCTAAATTTGCTTCTGATTTACAGTCTCATAAGCAAGATGAAAATCAGTCACCTCAGTTTCCAGTCGGTCTGGAGCTAACAAAAGGAAAAAAGAAGAGGATAGTTTCCAAAAATGGCCTGGGTTTATCTCTGCCTGCTTTCAGAAGTGTCTATTTTAGTTAGGTTAGACTAGCTGTAAGTACAACTGTCCCCAGGGCTTTGTTGATAAATACTGAACTCCTGACATCCCGCCTGGCAAGTTTTGTGAAGTTTCCTTGATGTAAGGCTCCTCAATTTATTTTGTGCTGTGTAATCATCCAGGTTTTTTGGACTATTCCCTACAGGAACACCCTTCTGCTCTTACTGTCATCTTTCTCACAATGTACTGCTTGGTTTCCTTAGTCCTTTGCTCATCAACACATTTTTTCCAAGATGTTGAACCTCAGCCATGTACTTCACATTTAGTTCACAGGAGTGTTGAATCCTCTCGGGCTGCTTACAGCTGTGCAGTAACTAGCTATCCTCAGCTATATTTTCACCTAGTTTGGATGCACGCTCCTGAGGAACGAGCAGGGTCTCGGAGCCCTTAGTCCTGGCTGTTAAAGCAAACACTGCATCTGCTTCTCCCATCCACTTTGCAGGACTTCATTTACCTACTGGGATTGATGTGGGGAAAGCAATTAAACATTTATAGCTCTGTAACCTCCTGGCATTTGCGTGTGGCAGCCTTCTGCTGACCTACACAGAGTGTGACTTGGCTGCATTTTCTGTGTCACCTCGGTGTGGTCCCCAGCCTACTTACTCCCCAGCAGACCTGTCTGTGTCCCACACCATTAAAACAAACCCCTTAAAGGCTTAGGGCAGGAGTCAGAACAGTGTGGGCAAACATTAAGTGACATAGGGCTTTTGGCAGCCTGAAGTCAGCTCAATATGCTTCGTCTTGCTGCTGGGACACAGGTAGATATTTCCCAGTGCTTGGTGTCACTACAGGCAGCCTAAGCTTTGTTGCTCCTATGAAACCTCCCTGGGGGGACGAAGGGGCTGTCAAGCCCCATGGAGGGTAGGTTGGATGGACTGCAAGTTTCTTGTGAACTCTCCACTCTAGGCTGCGAAGTGGGAGGTTTACAGGGGAGAGAAAAGGACAGTAGCCTGACTTTGGGTCATCCTTGGGTTGCTGTTCCACCTCGCGATGCCTCTGTTCTCTCCTGCTGGCATTAGCAGGGAGAGCTCTTGGCCCTCAACCAGCAGTACAGCTGGAGCAGATCTAGATGTGCTAGTAGACATTTTGAAGACAGAAAATAAATCCATCCATCTCTGTAAGAAATGCTGCCCCCAAGAGAAATTTCTGATCATAAGCAAGGCTAAGTGCACAGGCACCAGCAAATTCACCACCAGCATTGATTATTTCATTATAAATTGTTCACTTGCTTTTTTACATTTGCTTCTGAACAGAAATGAAACACCAGCTACTGAAAATAACAAGAGCTAATACACAACCAAAAACCTGACTTGCATATGAAAACACTGGATTTTCCACAGGGGCTTTCCCACTGTTTAAGCTCCTTTAAAGTAAGAGCTCTATCAAGATTAGAAAAACGTACTGCCTTAGCTGCTGGATTTTACACTGTGTGGAAAGGAAGACAACTGGTCAGAGGCTGAATGAGAAGAGCAGTCTCAGTATTAACGAACAGTCTGCACTGTCAGTGCATCAATCAATGCACTGACATTGTTGATTGATGGCAGGGAAGAGGAAGTAGATGGAGGAATCGAGGACTTTCCAAATTGTAAAATGGGGAAAAGAAACCAGTCTGTTCTACCGGGACTGGAGCTATGTAAGTCAGATGCCTTAGGATACCCAGCAATTGACCTCCTCAGTGACACTGAGGTCACACGTGGCCTCCTTCTTGATTTAGAGTAGTTGTTTAGTGCAAAATATTGTGAAGGATTATTTCCTGAGAGTCTTTTGCACAAAGCTCATGGCCCTCTACCTACATGGCAGTAGCTGGTGTTCAGACGCTACTAGAGATGATTTTCCCTCCTGAAGGGTGGGAAAGGGGGGACTGAGAAAAGGCAGCTGAAGGGGGACTGAGAAAAGGCAGGTGAACACTGGATGAGGAATATGAGAGTGGAGAATGAAGAACAGAGCAGAGAAGGCACACTGGTCCTTGACCCCAGGAGTTAAGGGGGCTTGGGTAGCTCTAATCCTCCTGTGTCTGCTGCCTGATGGCTTCAACAGAGGCCAGCAGAAGACTTCCAGTGCCACGATGTAAGACCCAGGAGCAGTAGGAGCAGAAGGCAGGACTGATTGATCCTGGAAGAGCTGCAGAGCTCTGTGGCTTTCCACAAGGGGGGTGCGACCTTCTTCACTCTTGTGGAGTGAGCAGAGAGAAAGCTTTTTAGTATATTTGACATTTTCTCAATATGGGACTAGTTGGACTCATTGGTTTCTTGGCATCTTCTCTGGTCTGTAGGGGAAACTTCTCCAGGAGACCATAATTTGGCCCACTAATGCTTTTAATTTTCCTACATCCTGAGCTGAAGGTAACTGGAAGAAAAAATGTGTAGTACTGTATGACTAACAGTCATCTTCACATTGAAGCCGAGATGGGCAACTCTAATGGTACAGAAAAGACAGTCCCACTGAGGTAGGACATTTCTGTTTGCTGTCCCATGGCCTCTTCCCCCTGAGATGAGCCACGTGTAGTTGCTGACAGCACATCTGCTGTGGGGCTGGATTTACACCATCTTGTTCTCTGTTTATAGGGGTGATTCATCTTCAGAAACACTGGCTTACTGGGTGTCATTAAAGGAATATTGCCCACGATGGCATTCTCCGTGGTTCATTCTAACCTTGATTTTCTGGGTGATATCAAATGACGGGAGTGTTTTTTTATGATCACCTGTATTTGTACAGGCAAGTACAAGGATGGGCAGGTAGATGGGAGAAAACTGTGTCTTATTCTGTAGAGAGAAGGAAAACAGCTCCATGGAAAAATATAGTAGGAGATAAAAAGGTAAATATTTCTCTTGTCCCTAAGGTGCAGTCAAAAAAAAAAAGCCATCTTTGTTTTGCTCAGACACTAGTATAACCTCATATTTCACACAGAACGTATTTCCCCAAGATTGATTTGCATGTATCAGGTTTTGCCCATGAATACTCATGAGACACAAATCAGTCCCTTTAATCCATGATTAGTATGTCACCCCACGCTCAGCAGTTGCATCATGATTTGGTGTTATTGTTGAATGGATGCTGTGCTATTTAATTGTTTTTTGCTTAGTGATCTGTTCGCTCTGTTAATATTTAATTCTCTTTTTCCATCCCTCTTTCTACCCCCAAAAGGACTGAAGAATAGGAAAACATCTTTCATTTTCTCAGGCTTCATGTGCTATTGTAAGAAGATACCTATTCATAATCTACTGTAGGTGATAATGGTGATATACATTCATAATGCTGGAATACTTAAGTAGTTGCCAATGCCGCTTCATAGCCGAGGAAAAAAAAAAAGACCTGATTTGAAGTAAAGCAGGTTAGCATGCTTTATTTGCCTTTTCCAGGGGGTTGGATAATAAACAAATTGCCATCTTTACATATCCTCTGCCAGATTCTGAACTGAGTGCTGCACGCAAGCCTGAATGACAGTAAACAATGCGCTGTCTGGTGCTTTGCATGCTTTGCAGAGGTGAATTCACAAAAACAAATTAGACCTTTGATTGATCCTTTAAACAAAAAGAAAGGAGAACAGTAACATGAATTGAAATGAGTTCAAGCTACATTGCATTTTTTATAGTGATCAATTTCTGGGCATTGTAAACAGCAGCTTTACATAATAAATAGCTGCATTATGTAATGCTAGCTAAATTTAGAAATGGTTATTTTATTACCTTTAGCGCACATAAAATAGAGAGTGATAGGGCTGGAGCCCAAGAGCTGCCGCTGTCTGAGGACTCTGAGAACAGCTGGGCCTGGCTGTGCACAGCGAAAAGAAAATCCAGAGCCCAGTAAAGCAGCTTGGCTTGGACTGGGTGTTCTGGGTCGCTGTCAAGCATTTCGGTGGGGGTGGCAGGGGTGGCCCTGCTCTGAAACATGGCATGCTCCAGAGCAAAACATCTCTACACAATAAAGATGGAAGATTTATTATGAAGGAATGAAATGTGCTACTTTTGTTCTCCCTGGTGTCCCTATAAAGCTTTTGTTTGACAGGCTAGGTTGGGGTCTGGTTAGCTACAGTGTCTTCTGTGTAGCTACTGGCTGCTTTGAAACCAGTTGTGTGCAGACTATAGATCAATTATCTTCCTGCTAGGGATGAATAGTGTTTTCCTTTTTCCTTTTCAGTAGCATTCACTAGTATCCTGGAGCATAGCAGCCCTTTCTTTTCCTTCCCAGCCACACACACCCACAAATAGGTTACTGGAAGGAGGCTATGGAAGAATTCAAATTTGTTGCATTAATCTTTATAGCCTGATCCTCTTGCAGCCTGCTGCTGCTAACTTAGTGTTTGGTGTGCTACCCATTTACAATAGGCTGGAAGGTCAAACAAACCCTTTTGTTATAAATAATTATGAGATTCAATCCAACAAACACACTGAAATAGGAGCCTCTGAAAATGTGAATTTGGAAAAATACAGTTGAAGAAGGAAAGTCCCACTGTGAAATCTTTAGCTAAGCAGAAATGTTGTTTGGATGTTTCATAATGCACAGGGTGCTCCAATGTGGGCAATAAGAGGACTTTAATTAGGACATCAGAGTTTAGGTATTTATTCTGCTTACTGTGGTTGCCACCCATTTATCAGTGGCTTGAAGCACTCTGAGGGGGCTGTGGCTGGAGCCAAACTGCTGATGGAGTTAAGTGCTCTCTGTTGCCTGCACTCTGCATTGCAATTATAGGGCTCTGAATTAAAAGTTAATCTAAAGCATCATCAAACTTAAGTAAGATTCAGATCTAGGTGATAATTTTACAAGGAAAGCCTGTAGGTTCTTAATGGACTGAACCAAAATCCTGATTTGGAAGAGCATCCAGCTTTTTTAAAATACAGATTTGGACTGACATCAGGAATATGTCTAATAACTGCATATTTGATTTTACTCAAATACTATTCACAGCTTTAGAATAAGTAAGAATCCTGCCCAGCATCTATTTTACCTGGAAATTTTCAGATTATTGAGCAGCACACAGCCACATCAGAGAAATTGTTAAAAATTATTTAGCTGGGCCAATGCAAGAGATAAAGGATAAAAACTAAATCCCATTTGAAAGCAAACTTTGCAAAAGCAGTAAATTTTATCAAAGGCCGACTGCTCCTGATTTACAAGGATGTTTCCAGTCCTGATTTCAATTAAAGAGAAATCCTCACGCATTTCTGCCATTCAGCACTGTTCTTTATTCCACATTGTTACATATTGGGTAATAAACAAAACAAACAAAGACTGTGTTCAGCAGTGAACTACATGCGTCCTGTGCAGGCTCAGGGAAATCAATAGGTCACAGTCTGGCCTTGGATTGCGTCAGTATGAGTTGTCAATAAGTCCCCCAGCTTCAGTGGAGTTTACGCCTGTGTAAGTAAAAAATGAATGCAGAGAAACACATCTGTCTGTATATTCCTCTAAAAAAAGAGAAAAAAAGTAATACTATTGACTTCACTCCTTTATACAGAAGGAGAAATAAATAAATAGGTAGCTGGCATTGTAAACTCTGACTTATTTACAAGGGCTCCCAAAATCATGAGGGTACATTTTAATGAAAGCATGTTAAGCCAAGCTTTGTAGTCTTTTTCTTTGCTTTCTGCTTGTTGCATTTCTAGCTCCTGTCTCTCTTGCTGAGGTCTATAGTTTGCAAGGATCAAGACCTGATTTATATGGTGGTGGCTGAGTCTCACCGTACAACAGCGAGCACTGGGTCCTTAAATAGCAGTGATGATGGTGATAAAAAACCCTATTGTTGATGATTTGGTTTTCTTTGCAAGTGCTGAATTACTGATTTCTTTCACCCTGTTCCTGGTAATATTTTAATAACCATGTACGGTTTTCCCTTCAGCAGGCAGTGCTGGTGAGTGCTGAGGATGAGCTTCAGGGACAGGATAGGTCTGTGTTTCCCCCCATTTGCCTCCTGCTCCACTGGCCTCTGGACCAGCAGTTACACTTGTCACTGAACAGGTCTTGCTGGTGCTTAGCACAGGTGCTGATCTCTTTGGATGTGGATGCAGCTTTTGAGTTTACACACCTGGGCTTTACGTCTTGCTCATGCATGAAGACATCACATGAAGTTTGTGCTTAAAGGGGGAATTTGTCTTCCACTTACTAAAAAAAGCAAAGGAAAAGGAAGGTAAAACAGGGGTCTTTGTCCCCCTGTGAGGTCAAAGGGACAAAACCCACATGCAGTACCCTGCCTTGGGAGAGAAAGAAGGCAGAGAGTAGTGGTAAAAGTATCTCAGCAATGGCTGTGATTTCCCTGCAACCCCACGACAACTGTGACAGAGTGAGGAGTCAAATGGCCTCAAAGTGCCAGGGCCATGTCCCCACCACCTCCACCTCCTTACTCAAGTGTGAACAGGCAGCCCGCCTTATACCTCTGGCTTAACACTTTCCTGGAGTGATAAAATACTCAGATTTGAGACATTTTAATGTCTCAGTCTATTCATGCTGTAACCAAGTCTTGTTTTTAGATAGATCAGATCTTCATCCTCATTTAAGATAGCATAAACCAGGAGTTAATCTAGGCAAAGTCACCCTGCTCTACAGAAGCCTATGGAAATGCACTTGCAGGAGATTGCAATCAGGCCTTATACTCACAGAAAATGCTCACTGCACTGGGAGAGAAAAACTGTGCTTGAGAGCTGTAAATATCATAACCCACCTCTTGACATGGGCTCTTCAGATCTCACATCCTCTTGTACAGTCTGGCCACTGCTTGCCGAGTGTGCGTGTGAGGCTCCATATGCCCTTTAATCCTCCCCATGTGCTTCTTCCCAAGTCGTCATTTGTATGCACACACTTAGTAATCACTCACTCTGGCTATAAAACCTACAGGATTTTAAATTGAACTGAAGTCCCAAATGCTTTAGAAGAATTTATGTTGCATAATTGTACTGGTTTGCCTGAAAACAAACAGTGATATATGGCTAAAATACTCTCTCAAGGGGATGACTCAGATCCTTGCTTGTGGCTTGGACCTTGCTTGGCTGCTCATGGTGCAACTTTTAATCTCTCCTCTAGATGCAGGGCAAACAAGAGTAACACACAGAGTGAGGCACATGAGATGAGAACACACAAGTTATTTGGTGCTTTTGGAGACACTAAATGCTTTCATTTATTCTGAATTAAGGCACCATTGGAGATTATGGGAAAGAAACACACACCACATCAGTATTACATGCTGGCCCATTTATGGGTGGAGGATGTGGCTGCTTTTGTGTTGATTGGCAAAGGAGCTGTGTGCCTGGTGGCTCCCCACCGTGGGGGAGCCTGCAGACAGCACAGGTGGGTGGGTGCCCTGCAATGACGTGGCTTCCCAAAGTGCCACTACTGGCCTCATGAATGGGCAGCTGTGGGTGTTTTGTAGTCCACGAAGGTTGTGGGCAAGTCCCTTGTGCCTGGATGTCCCATTACTAAGGGCTGTCCAAATGATCCTGGCAGGTGGGCTGCGTTGTCTGTACCGTAAAAATGCTTTTGCCACCGAGTCAGCAGTTTGTGTGTTTTTTTGCTGTCACTGTTCTCACTCCCATACTTTGTTTTCTGTAATCATGCTTTATGTCCAAAGACATCACCTGACTGTTGATAATTAAGACAATTTTTCAAGCAAAGCTCAAAAAGATATGTGAAAGCTTTACTTTGCAAATGTGACATTCAACCAGTGCTTAAATGTCCTTCAGCTGTGATGGTCAGTCCTCAGGAGCCCTAAACAGGTGTCGGAAGGATCAAAGAGACCTCACTTAATGTGTTTCTAAAGATCTACATTTTCTTGGTACGTACATAAACCAGTTTGCAGACGTGGCTTTGCAGATTTGGGGATTTTGCCGTTTTTCTGCTGTTTGCCGATTTGGGGATTTCCATTCTGAACATGCACTAAAACCGTGGCTGTTGCTGCATGTGAGCAGGCATTTGCAGGACATTGGCCTCAAGTGGATCTACCCTTCTTTCTGTCATTACCAGCAGGGCAGAGGACATCCAAGGGTTTGTCATTTATTGGAGCGTGCATTGAAAGTGCAATGTATGCAGTGTAACTTGATGCACTTACAGCCACACAGCCCTGCAAGTGCTCTCCACCCTTCCTCTTTCTAAAACAAAAATATCAGGTATGAAGTTACCCTTGTGGAGCATACTCAAGTAGCATGTCTGCCTTCCATTCCAAGCAAAGCAAATGGAAGAGCAGTCTAATACCATCACTTTGCAATGAAAGAATATTAAAAATAATAAAAAATGAGAAAAAAGTTAACTTCATGGCAAAGAATAAAATAAGAATTATTTTTTTTTTCTGCAGGCAGTGCCAAGCATCATCAGGGGACATATCAGTTCATAACAGCTGTGGGTAGCTATTTCTGTCTCAGACTTCAATAGCTTAATTGGAGAAGCATGGTAAAAGTTAACAGATCTGTGTCCAGCAAAGTTAATTCAGGGGTTACTAGATTATGATGCAAAGAAAATCAGCTGGTGTTTTTCTTTCTTGCTATGAATAGTGTAATTGCATTACTGCTACCGGAAGGGTAGTCAGCTCTTCTCAGTCTGTGGTCTTCCCACTGCGGAGGGAGTAACCTATGAAAAATTGGTTTCCTTTGCAAACATACCCTTCTGCCTTCTCATTCAATGCCTACGTAACCATAGTGTTGAAGGGGTGGTTGCTAATATCACAACTGCTAGTGATCATGTTTTGCCAGAGTAATTCTAAGTCCAATGAGTAATTTTTGTGCTGTTTAATTTTTTTTTAAAAGATGTTAAAACCAAAAGAGTTGTTAAAATGCATTCAAGCTGTGTTTCTGCAAAAAATGATTGTGATTTTTACTTCCACCTTTTCACATCTCCTTTGAAATTATGTTCAGCATGGTTCTTCTATCCTGTAGCATTAGTGGCAATGGCAGCGTGAGGCCACTAGGCTTTTTACAGATTTCCAGTTTGAGTGCACCCAGCAGCCTAAAGGAGGAGGAAAAAAGACACGCAGTGAGGAGGCTTGCAAACAGTCCCATGGAAAGGTGATGACAGAGGAGAATCTCTTGATTCCTAGTGCAGTGCTTTGTCCTATCCAGGACTGTGTAGCCAGTTTGTACTGCCCAGCACTGAAGTATATCATGAGAAATTGTTTCATTTCCTGACTGTGCAAGTGTAACAGAGGCCTATTGGCAATGGTGATTTAGAAGTGAAATTAAAACTTTCCAGCTCAGCAAACACTGTGATTTTTTTTTTCCACACTTGAATGGCTTTCCAGTATTATTGTTTATTACTTATTATTATCTTAGAAAATAATGGAGTCTCAATAAAAATTAAATACTTTGATCTATCTTCCCTTTGGCTTTGAGGAGAATTTCAGAAATTGTCTTCTGATTCAAGATGAAGCGAGACTTAAAGATGTCAGGCTCTGCAGTGAGATGGAAGATGCAGCTCCAGCAGCCCAGTTTTGCAGTTCAAGTTCAGTGCACCGTGTGGCTTTGCCTGGGATCTGCTCCACAGATCAAGCGCAAAAGAGAGAAGATGCCCCCAGTCTTGCACTCACAGTGCAAATCTGACTTGAGCTGCCTTGTGCTTGCTACAAGGAATATGAAGACTAGGTCATGAACTTAAAATAATGTTGTTTGATTTTCTCAAGCTATATATAAACTGCTTGGAGGATTCATGTTGCAGCCTGCTCCAGCAGGATCTTGCTCTCCGAAGTGTCCAGGGAAGGAAAGGAAGGGAAGGGAAAAGAAGAGGAGCTCGTTGCCAGGCTGCACACCACAGCCTTTCTGCTGAAACCAGGGAGAGTAAAACTGGGGTGCAGCCAGGCCATACACCCAGACCTACATGTTCAGGACCCTTGTTGCGTCCTATGGTTGCAATACCACATGGGACTTCAGTGCTGAGCTGTCATTGGCATCGGGAAGAGGTAGGAGAGGAGATCCCTGATTCTCCTGCCCTCACATAATGCAAAGGCAGGGAGTGGGCAAAAGCATTTCTAGAGTCCTTTTCCTCTGATCATGGAGATAGAGTCTCAGTTCTCCAGCTGTCACTGGTTAATCACCATCTTCCCCAGAGCAGAGGGGAAACAAGAATCTGACTCATGACTCAGAGCCACATCCCCATGCCTGGCATCCTCCAAGGAGAATGCTGCCATTTCCTTGGGGATGGTAAGTCCAAAAGCATGAAAATAGCAGGGTTTTAGGGTTGCTGGCCTTAAAATGGACCTTCAAAACTAGTTTCTTCAGATAGTACCTTGACTGATTTCTATGTTTATTCTTGCCAACAAGCTCTTGTTGGAATATTTGTGGAAAGTAAACTCTGGCAGGCCATACGCAGATCCAGCAGATTAATTTAAGACAAGCAAATATTTGTGGGAAAGTCTGTGTGTGTTTGCGCTATCCACCCAACACAATCATAACAGCATTTTCCATGAGTACATAACTTCACTGAGGTACCTTTTGGTCAAAGAGATAGACCAATTACCGTGTATTCATGTCCATGTTTTTCAGCTGTGAGCCATCAGAAGAAATTTTGATATTTCCTCCAAGAAGATTTTGGGTTTGGCTCTGAACTTCACTTGAAGAGTTAACATTTCTGAAGCCATGACCTCAAAACCACAAATAGAAAGAAAAATAACATAAGATAGATGAGCACAAAGTTCTGGAAGCCCTAAAGAGTGGAAAACAAATTTCAGTATGTTTTGTAACCATCCTCTTGAGTTAGAGGAAAAGGACATTTTAATAAAACTGCACCCTAGAGCCCACAGAGATTTGTGTGATAAATCACAGACACACAACTGGATGTGGGATGAAGGCTGGGTCTGTAGTCCTCCAGCTCTGAAAACACCTACCTAACCATCTGAGAAAGAAAGTTGATCTTGGCCACTAGCTAAGCTTCCTGGACCAGTTGCTGAACTCTACTAGCACTCATTTCTATGAGCAATTCAGTAAGCCTTGAAGTACAGCAGTGTTTTTCTCGTTGAAAATCACCCAAAGAAAAAAGAAATTTCTGCCAAAAAACCACACTTTGTTTGTGAGAAAGATCCAAGTGCATGACTCTGACCCTGTCTCTAGGTTAACAGCACTGTCCCACTGGCCCCTCCTGTGGCACCTAGTGAATAGCTCTCGCTGAACCAGAGCAGGGGGCCACCATGGGAGGCTCATAGAAGACTGTGGGTAAGTCAAAGCCATTTGCTCTGACTGTCCTCCTGCTCACAAGGTTTCATTTCAGGCTGTCGTCCCTTTGTCATTTCCTACAAACACACTGTGGCAAGAGGCCGTTATTTGGCTGTACCCAAATAAAAGGATGGAAGAAACCAAAGTTAGATGAGTAACTCCACATGTGGAAAATGCCACATAAACACTTCCAAATTTTTCCAAGTCAGTAAAGAGAAAGGGAAAAACCCAAGCAGCTGTGAAAATCAATCCTGATTTTCACAAGCTTCAGTAGAGATATCCTAGCATGGGAATCCCTAGACTTGCATGAAGAGCTTTAAAGTATTGATTTCATTATCTCAGAAGGGCTTAGAGCTCAGAAAGAGATGCTGCTTCTCTTTGCAGCTCCATGATGGAAAAAAGGAGAATTATTCCAAAAAGCATCTCTCATAAAACATTCTGGCTCCTGTTTTTCTACTTCTTAAATGAAGGTGGTTGAAGTTAAATAGAGCAGATGGGAAAGTAAGGGATGCCCGTGCAACACCAAGCAAGATGGAGCAAGGCTAGAGGGCATAATTCGTTATGCTTTACGCCATGTGTCCCTATGTCTCAGCTGTCACATGTGCTGCTTGCTAACTCATCAGTAGGGTGATCACTGTACTGGGTGGTGATGCTTTATTGTGAAAAGCTATTTTATGACCTAGGTATGTGTATACACTGAAAGTTTTTTGCTCTGGATTGGAGTCTTATGAATAGAAACAGGATCATGAAGTGCTATATTAGACTGGAAGAAGCAGAGTGCCACAGGCATCTGTGTTAAATCCAGTACCAAGATAATGCCTTTGTTAATGGGGAGCAACACTGCCTGAATGATCTTGGCAGATGTTCTCAAATTAAGAGGACCAATGAGCAATGCAACTAATTGGCTAATAGGGCTTTAAAAATTTGCTTAAGGAAAAAAAGAAGTGAGAAACCTCATCTCCTTGCCTGCAAGCATGCAGTGCTTTACATTAGCAATGCCACATGCTTAGCTTAGGGCTGATGGGGCTTGCGGTATCCTGTTGCAATAGGGTGAAAGTGATGAGAGACACAAAAATAGCTCTACAGCCTATACTCCCACCCATAGATAAGCACAAGTCACCCAAGAGCAGTTGCTTGCTGCATTGGTGGCTTCTGGAGCAGCATTCTCTGCAGCTGTAACCTGCCAGCGCCCTGGAACACAGGCCTGGGGACAGGGACCATGCTCTCGTTAGCACCCAAACCTCCATGCAACAGAGGATTTGCTTTACTCTAGGTTCATCTGAAGCCATGTTTGCTCTGGCAGCTTGTGAGCTGGCCAACACTGCCCACCCCATAGCCACTTCTCAAGCAAGCTCAGGGTACAGGATATGTTCCCCACATGCTCCCTACTCCACTTCGGCCAAATCAGCTTCAAGTGAGGAGATGTGAGATTAGCCACCTGCTTTTCCCCAGGCCATGTGCTGCCATTCTTTCCCTGTGGTTTTAATAAAGTTTCCAAGCAGGAGAGGTCTTGCCCAAAGGCTGTCACCCCATTCCCAAACCAAGTTTCTGGTGCTTTAGTTGTCACCTCTGTCCCATTGAACCCTCAGGGGGAGTTTCTGAGAGTAGAAAAAATGATATTGAGACTGGCAGAGCAGCAATCATTTGAGTTTCTCCATCCTGCATATAAAACCTCAAGGAAGGCTGAAATCAGTTTGTAATATAAAGCAAGTTGCCTCTTCTAAACCCCAAACCTGAGTCCCCAAAAGTAACACGTCTCTGGCCTCAGCCGCTTGTTCAGAGATTGACTGCAGAGCAAACACCCCAAGTTGCAGGCTGAGCTGGATGTAGTTAGGAAAGGGATGGTGTCACATGCATCTGACACCCAGGACTGAATTGGGTGGCCTGGGTGGATGTGCCAGGATTTGTTTGTCTTTGGGAGTGAGACTCATTTCCTCAGTAGTCACCTAATTTTGTGGTTCCCTCCAGTGATCCTCAGCAGCTCTGAGGATGGCATCCCAGGACCGTCATCCCACCAGTGCCATGGTCCCACCATTATCCTCTTCTCCAGGCCGTGGTTGTGCTTGCTGGAAGAATACACTGGATTACCCTAGCTCTGTTACTCTTTGTGTAAGCACCATGGATATTTTTGTCTGTCCTTTTCCATTCTAGCTGAAGTCAGTGCCACAGGCAGCTCTCTTAGTAGATTGTTTTTGTGATTTGTGCAGGTCCAGAAGAGTCCAAGGATCGTTTATCTTCAAACGAGGAGAGAGATGAAAGAGTCGTGATAGTAAAATTTCCCACAGAGCTAGATCTGAGCATCAAAGAGGGGAAAATGTCATTGTTTTACTGACACAAGACAACGTGAGACAGGTTTTAGTGCTGGGGGATTTTTTTAACTGAATAATTTGCCTTAAGAAGAAAGAGAAGTCTGAAGAAATGAAAAGAGGGCAAATGAGCTTGGTGGGTACTGCTGGGAAGCAGTCTCCGGGGAGGGGCAGAAAAAGCCACGTGGAAGCAGAGCCCAAGGGGATGCACTTCTCCTGGGATGGAGAGGCAGCACCAGGCAGGGTCAGGTTGTGGCTGCTGGGTGTCCTCGCTGGGAGAGGGCCATGATGAGTCTGGGACAGGCACACCATCAGCCCATGGTACCTGCAAGAAGCCATGGGCTCATGCAACATGGGGCATACTTGGGGTGCACAGGTCTGCACAGCAGCATGACTATGCCTCGGATAGAGAAAAAAGAAAGTTCCTAGTCTCAGTGAGTCTGACTGTGAATACGGGAAACACCACTCAGCCTCACTCCTCTCGTGCTGCCACGGTTCGGCACGACAGCAGTGCATCTCCTCAACCAGCTCCTGGGACAGGGGTTTGATGGAGCATCACCCTACCACAGCATCAGGTCCTGCGGGGCAGGGGAGCATATTCTGCTCTTGCCCTGCCTCGGGGCTTACATCCAAAGCACAAATCTTGGGAAATGTGATCACATCAGAGGGCTGGAAGGAAACTGAAGGAAGGAGGGGGCTGGGAAAGGGTCCGTTTACATTTGCAGCAGATGTTATCTAGAGAAGGAAAATACTTTTATTTCCCTTGTGGGCTGCCAGTTGATTTTCGTGTGGCAGGCACTAATGGAAAATAATAAAGCCCATTTTAGTTAGGCTGTATCTAGAACACTTACAGGTCAAGCCAGTACTCAAAACAGAGTTATGGAACATAACACATTAGTTTGTCCCCAGCGTCTACAGTGGCAAAGGGATTTTTACCATTTGAAATTGAATTTTACAGGTCAAGGCCTTTCGTGGCTTTTAAAAAGCAGTGCATCTCTGTAAAGTTAGCAGGAACGTGGACATAATTACTGGGTGCAAAGATATGCAACCTTTGTGTTTGTTAACAGTGAAAAAAAACCCCAAAGGGGACTCATGGTGGGCAGTGTTATACAGCTATAAACCCCAGAATATCCTCATTAATTGTTACGACTCAAATTATTCAGTATTGTCTTCCTGCTGCTAAATCAAACCCACAAAATGCACAGGAGGTATCTTTCTCTGAAAATTAAGTCCTGTCGGTTTATAATTTAAAATTCACTGATGACTGTAAAGGAAGCATGGTCATAAAAGCTCAAGTTTCTTAGAAATGAGTCAGAAGTAGATCATTTGTTTAGGAGAGATTAACTTAGTTCAACATTCAGATAACCTCAAACATCTTCCATGTGGTTTTATACTTCACAGAATAAATAAAGCAAGGACATGAGGTCCGTGCCTGAACTGCCACACACACACGTGCACACATCCTGATGTCTCTGTTTTCTTCTCCATCCCCTCCCCTTGCAAAGCCTCAACCCCATGGCGTTCCCACCCTGCTGATTCAGGAAGGCTGTCAGAGGGCATACAGCATTCACACTTTGATTGACCAAATTAGAGATAAGGGCTACCAAAAGTCCCACTTCGAGCATGCTGGACATTAAGGGTGGTCCACACGCTGTCCCCATCCCCAGCAGCCCCAGGGATGAGGGTCTCCTGTGCAATGCTGTGCTCCAAAGCCAGTTAAGCTCTGTGGTGTTCCTGCTAAGAACTGGAACTGATACTGATGACACTATTGTGATACCAAATCCACATGCCAGGCAGGTCGGGCATCAGTGCCCCAGGCAGCTGTCCCTGCACTGCTGGTGGGACCACCGGGACCAGCGGGGTGATCTCCCAGGTGATAGAGGAAGCCTTGTTGCTGGACTCATTTCCACGACACTGCCTTTTCTTCTGCAGCCAAACAGACACCTGCTGACTCACATACCGCATTGATTGTGATCATAATTAATAACAGCAGAAGGCTCAGGCCCAGGCTGCAAACCTCCCCTCTCAGCTGGGCAGACCCTCATATGGGCAGCTGGTGGGGTGAGACCCGTGAGGTTTGCTCATTCAGGACAGGCATGGTGCGGACATCCTCCATTCATCTCAAATAGGGAGGAACAAAGTATCATTATCCCCATCTTCCAGCTAAGGCATTTAGTGTGAGGCTTTGGCACCATGCACAGGAGCTCCCCACAGGCCTTCTGCGTGAGAACTGCATTTTATTAGTTGTTATCTGAACTGCACTTTGCTTTGCTGTTAACTCCCTGTTGTATTCTCTCCCTTGTCTCACTAAGCAGCATTTCCCAGGAGGAGGAGGCAAAGACACAGCCTCGTGCCAAGGGCCTAAACTGGATCAACCCTGCTGTTTTACCTTTCTTGCTGAGTCAGCAAGTATGCCAGTCAGCTAGACACACATGATCACTATGCTTTTCTTTCCTTCCTTTATTTATTTTTAACCCAACACTAAGTATGCATCTCAGGAGTAAAAAGTGTGTTGTGTCGTTAGTAACTGATGGTAGCTGGGAAGTGCATATGGCCACTCTGTTTCCCAATAATATCCACTAAAGTCTGAAATCACTATAACTTCTTCAGTGTTTTTCCTGTAATTCTACTTCAGTAAAACCCCTTCTTAATAGCATGCCGTGGCTGTGCTAAATATTGATTGACTTTTTTATCAAGCTGTTGGACAAGAATCTGAGAACAACAAATATTACATCTGCTAATGTTTAGATAACGACAAAGATCTCCAATTCCTCACGCTCATAATGAAAATGCCTCTTTTGTGCTGCATGAGGTACTTTGATGGACAGTAAGTGCCTCTGCAGAGAGGGTGGCAGCCTGAGCCCCTCCATGCAGGTGGAAGAGGTCTCAGGGCACAGTAGCATTGGAGCTAGAAATAGCACTTTTATCTCCAAATTGCCACCGTGCAATGCTGAACAGTACTTGAAAACCCCATCGCTTTTCTTTTTCCCAATGCTTTATTATCCTAGAGCTTCTAAAACCTTCCTTGTCCATGGAGGGGAAAGATTGCCAAGTAAAATTAAAGGATATAAAATGTGGGGAAAGAAAAAAAGAGACAATTTTAAAAAGCATGTCAATTGAAGAAATAATAAAGTTCATGTCTGTAGGCTGCTTCTGCTGACTCTGGCCAATGCACACTCGTTTCAGGGACCTGTGGTTTCCTATGCGTCCACTGAGCACTCTACAACACCAGGGTCCACGTTCTGCGGCTTTACCTGCAAGCAGCATTTTGATAATCCCATTTCTAGATGACAAAACAATCACATGGGCTATTCAGACCTGTGTTCCCAACTGATCGTGGTTTTCATGTTGAGTCAAGCACTGAGCTTCACGTTTTGGACAAAGTCTCTGTTGCGTCCAGCTGAGCAGTGGTGAGCAGAGGAGCTGCAGTCAGCACAGAGGGCTCAAAGGAAGGACCCAAAAAACAAGATCCATTTGGCTGCTCTCTTGTGGTGGTGTTGCCCACATTGGAGCCACGGTAAACTACTGAAGGAAAAGGATCTCTGAGAGATACAAAGGGTTATTGTGTAGTGCCAAGGAGAGGTGAGCAACCCGTGGAGGAGAGCGACTCATGCAGAATAGAGTGAATCTTGCTCCTGTAAAATGCAGTGATTACAGACATCTCTGTGTACCAGCCCACAGCTCATATCAAGCGCCAATGGGAACCACCATGGGTGCATGTTGGGTGCAACTGTACCTAGCTGGCAATTCCACCTGGGTTATAAGGTATCCAGCACAGGGATTTGACTGCCATGGAAGTTAAACATGTGCAAGAACTTCAGGATCAGACATGCTGATTTTTCCTCTGCTGCTACAACTCTGTCACACAAGAACCCAGTGCAGAGCACAGACCTCCACTTTTTGCTTAGCTCATTGCCCCTGTGGGGTGATTCTGCCTCACATGTATCTGCTCCAGGAGCTTTCCCACCTCTGCAGCCAGTACAGAGATGAAGACAACCTTGTAAGGTGATTTAAATGTTAGATTGGCTGAACTGGCCCAGGAAATTGCCTCTTTCTCTCTTCCCTAAGAGTACATGGAATGTCCTGGTGCAGCAGCACAGTTTGGGTCCTGAAGACAGTGTGGCTGGGTCCCCTGGGCTATCCCAAGCAGGATGGCATGCAGGGCAGGCTGGTACGCAGCACTCAGCTCCCACTCCCACCTCCAGCTCAGCTATTTTGCATCCATCTGATTCCCTTCATCATTAACTTTTTTAAAAAGACTGATATTGCTGACTCCACAGAGGTCTTTGCAACATAATGAGAACTTTTCTAATGACTCAGAGATTTCTAAATTAAACGTAAAATGTTTGTTGCAGAGATGCACAGCCATACATTATGCATTACTGTTTTAATACAATAACATAATTCTGGTAGAAATTATCCGTGTGAGCTGCAATCAATTTTAGCTACTATTCTTTGCATGCTTGACAATCTGGTCATTCAGCTGTGGAAAGTGCTTTTACTTGATTACTTACACTGTTGATAATCGATGTGGCTTTTGGCAGTGCCAGGATGTTATTTCACTCCCTGAAATTGCCAACACTATTTGCGGAGGGACCAGGCACAGCTGCGAATGCTCTGCCAAACCCCTGTGGCTTCACTCAGCACTGAGGAATGCACAGACTCCAGCACAACCCTTGAAGACTTGTTTTAGCTGTGTGGGCTTTCATGGGTTTCCACCAGCCCACTTCGCATGGCCAGGCAAAGAGCATCGTCCTCCCTCTGGCTCCTGGATCACCCCTTGCAGTGGCCCATGGCTGTGGCCCCAGTTGGACTGGTGGCAATCACCATTTTTATAATGCGCCCCCAAAATCCTGTACTCCCTTTGCTGGGTGGGCTTCAACATTCACCCGTGTCCTGTGGGTTTTGCTTTGCGCCAAGGCAGCAATGGGATAGTGGAGGTTTGTACTGTGCAGGACTGAAAAAAAAGAACATTATTTTATGTGATAAGTCCCAAAGGGGAGAGATGCTGAAATAATAAGCTCACAGTAGGGACATGAAGAATTGGAGGCATATATTCCCTGTGGCTACATTTGGGCGGTTATTACACTACTATCTTTCTTCCTGAGTTTTGTCAGCCTGTGTTTCAGTGCCAGAGAAGGATGCCTAAAATAGCTGTGAGCCTAAAGGTTGAGTTAACCTCATGTGCTCACACATTCCCACACTCTTTGCCAAGCAAAGTGGGGTCCCCTCCCCAGCTGGGGCAGCAATACCTCTCACACTCCTCACAGGAGCACTTGTTCTTGCTCACACCACCACAGCACAAGGAAACTCCAGCATGGGGACCAGCAGCCTAACCAAAAGGCCTGTTCCTGCCCCCAGAGAGCCTGCATACCTCCGTGTCTGTAGCCCAGAGAGGAAGGGGTCCGCACACTGACCCCAGATGCCATCCTGCTCTCAGAGTCCCTCTAATGTTAACTCAAGGCGCTAGCCATGTAGGTGAGAGGGAAGGTTTCTTCCGGCATTTGGCCGCCACTGACGGTAGTGTAAGGATGTATAAATCAGCGCAAGGGCTGGCCCTCACAGCTACCAGCTCTGGCTGTGTTGGGCTGATTTATTTTGTGTGGGAGCAGCAGTAGCAGTTTACGCCTCCTAGTGCAGATTACAAGATAAATCTGGCTTTCAATGAGACCCACTGGTGACTGACACTGACAGAGCTTTTAAATCACTGCAGCTGCCTGGATACAGCCATGGGGCAGATTTGGCCCTGCAGGTCAGCTCTCTTTTTGGCTGGTGTAAATCAGCACAGCTTGGATTGAGATGTGGTGTCAGGTTTGAGCACCAGTCTCATTTTTATTTAAGTGTCTGTATGGTAATTCCGTAGCTCAGAGGGACACCTGAGGGCTGCAGCCCTTCTCTGCTTGAACTGCCAGCTTTTGCCACGCTAGGAACTACCTTTACAGTGAAAGCTCTAAGTATTGACTAAAAGTCTCTTGCAGGTGCCACATGGATGCTCCTTTTAAGACCCACTTCACACTGCCAAGGTCCATCCATATGATGATGAATATCCTCCTCAGCACTAATTTCAATTACTAATATGCTCCAAAAACTTTTCCACTGACTGACTCTACAGACAGATTGTCAACTGCTAAAAGCTGGCCTGGTCTTCATGAGATGGCCAACACTGCTTGCTCCTGGAGATAATCTGGTCTTGCCTGGATAAATTCTTCAGCATTAAGGCAGTGAAAACCTCCAAACAGAAGATGGAAGTCCTGTCTGTGCTCTGACAGGCACTGATCTCTTCTGACACATGTCCCGCTGCCATTGGCAGGTTTGGCATTGCTGCCAGAGGTGCGTTGCCATCACAGCCAGGGATTCTCATTGGTGGGACTGATTTCACCTTGTCATGAGCATGCACCCAGAGCAGGATCAGACCTGCAAAGTGGGCAGGGGCACTTGCCTGCTCCATCTGTGGAGCTGATGCTTGGCCAAGCATTGCTGTTTGACACTGTGGGAGCATAAGCCTATGTGAATGTATCCTCTATCACCATCATACCCAGACTGGAAGGTCATTTCTAGACGGGTTTTATCTGGACAAATTGCACCATAGATGGAATAACCACACCAAAGTACAATATGTCATAAAAATAACCTCCTTTTGAAATTAATTGTGTTTTGCTTTTCTTAGTTTTTTGCATGGTCCAGGACACATCGGACTGTGTGGCAATGGTCCATGATCTGGGCCAGAGGAGAACAAAGCAAAACACCAGCTCATTCCTCTGCTGCTTGCAGCTGCTCCTTGTTGTGTCGAGAGCCTGATGGAGCCTCAGCTGTGCTGCCTCCATTCATATTTCCATTTCTGCATGTTCCACGTGGCCGATCGATAGCTGCAAGTTTCAGTTCCATCCACTGATGATTCAGTGTGACTTACCCAGAAAAAGGCATGTGTTTGCTATATCCCTTGGTATCCACCCTCTTCCCAGCCTGCCACCAGCCTGGCAGAACGTATGCTTGGTTGTGGTAGATATACATTATGGATGCAGTCATCATAGATGGTCAGTAAAGTCATCGCTAGTAAAATGGGTCCATGTAATTCTGAAGACATGGCATGAAACCCAAGATGAATAGACAGTAAGGATGATAGTTTTCATAGCTTCTATACATCTTCATGAAACAAAAGCTAAAGCCAAATAGTGCTGTTGTTTGTTCTTGGCAATGTTTATAGAGACTGGCGATACTAAAGTGCCTTTACAAATATCCTGTGGGTTTGGGGTGTGTGTAGGTAGTTATTTATTTAGCGTTCATTCTGAGGAATTCATTTTGCCATGCTTCAGATAAACATCCATTTAAAGCAGAATTTTCTATGTTTGCAAATTATCTTTGTGCCTTACATGACCATCCTGATTAGACCCCTGAAGGCAGAGCATCAGCTGGTGCAACAGGACATCATGCCACTGGTATTACGCCTTATGGTAATCAGCGCTCCTTGCAAATTTATCTCTTCATGTAGCTTAGTAGCTAGATGGCACTGAAGGTATTTTGTGTCATCTACTGTCTCAGGTATGGCAAAGAGATGACTAATTTGCCTGTGAGTAGTAAATAATTGTAGAAATTAGTATTATTCATTTTTATTGCGGTTGGACCAAATTCTGTCTGCTATTATCACTCACACAGGTGTTGTGACTACAGTAACATCTCAATGTTATAAGCAATTCAGACTATCCAGCTTGTCATATCCCAGCTCCATAAGGCACCCAGTGGAAGAACTGGTGTTAAGATGTGTTAGTCACCTACTGCAGATGGTCTCAAGTCAGCTAGAGACTCCACGTCGATATTGAGATAAGGTGAACACGAGATGTGGAGCAATTTAAGAGGAGAATAAGAGAAGATTGAAAAAGGCTGGGGGGAGAAGACATTGCCATTTCTGGGATCGTTTATAATCTGTGTCTGACTTGGCACAGGGCTTTCATTCCTCACCGCAGAGGGGAGGTGCCAAACTTGGGAGCAGCTCTGGATTTCAGTCTCATGATTTCATCTCCTTGGCTGCTGGTACAAACCCATGGTGCTTCAGGACCCTTATTTATTTTATGATTCAGGCCGAGAGTTCTCAGTCACAATCACAAAATCATTACAGCTCGAACAATGTGTTCAATGATTCAAGACCATTTCTCACCCATGTTAGTGCTTCCTGTGCTGCTCCACGGACTCCACCATGGTCCTCTGCAGAGTTTCTCTGGCTTCAGAATTACCTTTTGGCACGGCTCCTGGTGAATGAAAATAGTTTCACTAATAATTTTATTTCCAGTTTGTTTTAATTATGCTTCTTTTCCACTGGGAGTTAAGTGGTTGTTTTGGTCTCAATGGTTCAAGGCAAGTAAAACTTGTACGTAAGTTTGTGTATAAGAAGGCTCTGCAAGAAATAGAGGAGCCATTGCCCCACCTGTGGGGGACAAGTCTGTGCCTAGCACTGATCTGGGGAAAGAAAACTCACCCCAGCACCAGCAACACAGGGAGGCTGCTGGCCTCTGCATTAACATGTGCTGCTGCCTGGGGACCAGACTGCAGTGCAGGTGGCTGAGGGGCTTCTGGGGACCACCAGAGCAGGTCCTTGCTGTGTCTGTGGTGTCCCTTGCAAGCACAGCCCATGCAAAACCCTGCACAAATGGCAAATGCAACTAATGGGGCATTTAGAAATGAGGTTAACCTCTAGTTCAGCCCAGACTGAGCTTTTTGGAGAGTACTTTAGTTCCCCACCCTTCATCAGCCCCCAACTGAAATCCCATTTCCCCCTCAGACCAGTGCTCAGATGGGCAACTGGAGAGACTGTGGTGGGAGGAGGGGATGGGGCTGCCTTTTACTGATACCCTAATGATTTGGAGAATATTTCAGAGCTACCTCAGTGGATCCAGCTGCCCGACAGGAGATACTTCTGACCTACTTGGCTGTGCAGAGGAGTAGCAGGAAGGAGGAAGAGGGTTAGATTGCTGCATAAAAGGAGCTGTGTATCTGATTGACCTAATTTGGGTTTTTCTTGCACTTATTTTAACTCCACTGGCTTCAGCAAATGAGTGCTGATCTACACCAGAAGCAGCTGACCCAATTTCCATGACCCGTTCTCACCATGCACTGGGGCTGTGGTGACTTTGCTATCATCCACTGTCCCATTTTCCCTTGGTTCAGGTTTCTGCAGGAGCACAGAACCGCAGGAGCATGACAGATGCAAACGTGCACACAGTCAAGCTGGGACATGAGGCAGCAGGAGCCTGGCAGTCCCTGCAGCTGGGCAAGCACTTTGCAGATGGGTTGCTCTAACGCAAGTTTTCCTACCCTTCTAAATTCACAGAGCCAAGTCATAGTGCGAAACCCCTTCCCAGGGCTGCACGTTAATGCATGTGTGGGCTTGGCTGTGTGGAGGATGCCCAACCCCAGCTCACAGTAGCTCCATCCCCTCCCAGCAACCCAGACCACCAACCCGGCTGGAGGTCCAGATACGATGCCGTATCTCCATGACGGTAAAGGACCTAGAGACATGAACCTCCCCATACACAGCAATTGCCGTCCCCTCCCTCCTCCTGCGCAGCAGCTTTGAAACCCTGTGAGAACTGCATCAGAGAAGCCTTGGTGTTGAAGTTTGTTAATTAATATGCTGCACTTAACTGTGTCAAAAGCTTTCTTCAGATCAAGTGAAATGGCTGCTTACCTTTCCCTGTGATTGAAGGAAGGGGAGATGTTGTCGGTGGGTGTTGGCATCATGGAGAGAGTGAACATGCCAGAGTGGGCACTGCTTTCAGCAGCTGCTGGTTGTGAACTGCCCCTTCTGTAATTGCATATAAACCACACCAGAGGAACTGCTCTGCTGTTGCTGATATCATTGGGCATCCTCTGATAAAGGGGCAGGAGGGGTCCAGCTAAAGCAGCTGCTAATTCTTTGGGACCATTTCCTATTACTTTCAGGGAATAGCAGCATGAGGTGCCCAGTGGACAACAGCGAGCATGTCTCCTTGTCTTCGCTTTTGTCTAAAAACTGCCTAGTCAGACTGGTTGATTCAGGTTGGGTCATTGGATGCATTTGAATGAAAACACCTGTGAAAAATATTGGAGAGAGATAAACATGCCTTATTTTTGAATGTTAATAATTTGACATTATCAGAGGCAATCACAATAAAACAGAAAGGAACACTAAATTCTTGAAAGAAGGCATTCCAAGAAACTGGAAAAAATAAATAAGAAGCACTAAAGGCCACTAGTTTTTCACTGCTCCATGTCAGCCCTGGCTCTGCCCCTTCCAGTGCTCTCAGTCTCTCAGTCAGCTCAGCAAACAGAAATTTTCACCCAGTCTCAGCATAATTCCTTGTGCCAGTTTGGCTTTGGCTGGGATGACCAAGAAAGGACTCAGGATCTGATGTTTCGTGAGTAAATGGAGGCTTAGCTGTCTCAGGGTCATCAAGGGCTGACCAAGCTGGTCTGCCAGGGATCAGGTTTCTGGCTTGGGCAGTCTTGCCTTACAGCTCCTTGTGTTGGTCTTGGATTACAAACCTGGTGAGCTTCATTGTCTACATTTTACATGGTCAGTCTGATCTCCAGCTGGAGATGTGACCGCTGGCCAACTAACTTGGAACACAGTTTAGTGCCGGTCCAGTATGCTCCAGTCTGGCCGTACGATATTCCTCTATGTCCATGCAGGTCTCACGAGTAGCTGGGGTCAGACCATCCTTCTGCTTCCAGTACATATGCCCAGTTTTAGGGGTTTGAGTGTGGGAGAAGAAACCCTCCCCACTACTGCTTCAAAACCAGCCTGAAATCAGGCTGAGAAAGTTGGGGCTGTTCAGCCTGGAGAAGAGAAGGCTGCACGGAGACCTCATAGCAGCCTTCCAGTATCTGAAGGGGGCCTATAAGGATGCTGGGGAGGGACTCTTCATTAGGGACTGTAGTGGTAGGACAAGGGGTAATGGCTTTAAACTTAAACAGGGGAAGTTCAGGGTAGATATAAGGAAGAAGTTCTTCACAGTGAGGGTGGTGAGGCACTGGAATAGGTTGCCCAAGGAAGTTGTGAATGCTCCAACCCTGGCGGTGTTCAAGGCCAGGCTGGACAGAGCCTTGGGCGACTTAGTTTAGCGTGTGGTGTCCCTGC
Source organism: Nestor notabilis (assembly GCF_000696875.1). Taxonomy (NCBI): domain Eukaryota; kingdom Metazoa; phylum Chordata; class Aves; order Psittaciformes; family Psittacidae; genus Nestor; species Nestor notabilis. Next base: position 146,377 of record NW_009915247.1, on the reverse strand, counting down.
TCATGGCAGGGGGGATGGATCTAGATGATCTTAAGGTCCTTTCCAACCCAAACCATTCTATAATTTGCCCATTGCAGAAACACAGAAAAATGCAAAACTATTTTCAGTGCTGTCAGAATTCAGGTATAAGGTAAAATTCAGGCCAGGAATGAGAAATTGCTCTGTTCTCCGAGGTCCACACTTCGAGGAGGAGACCAAGCAGGCTTACAAGGGGCAGAGGAGCAGATGCTGCAGCGCTGCAATACTGGGTTGCAAGATGTCCCTGTATTTCCTGGCCACATCCACTTCTTCTGGTTAACAAAGGCAGAGTTTAAGTGCTTTGTCTAGTACAGCAATGCAATGACAACCTGGGAACCTCAAAACACTGTTGTCCCCCAAAGAAACCCCGAGGAATGCAGAAAACCACACTCATGCTGATCCCCTGAGGGGACGGAGATAAAATTAAGATTTAACAACAGCCCTAAATTGTTGGGTTTCTGCTCAACCCTGTCATTGGGAGTGAACATAAACAAAGGGAATTTCTGCCCTCCACACCTCTCCCAAATAAAACAGTTGCTGGGGCTGGGCATATGCTGAGATCAGATTGCAGGAGTTTATTACTGCTGGCAACAACCGCGCCAGCCCTGGAGTCTGCGAGCCCCTTAAAATATCTGCTTGGGGTTTCTGGAGCAGCTATGCGTCCTTTTGGGGTTGGGTGCATTTTATGGCTAAAATCAGATTCCTCCATTACTCATTTCTGCTCTTTCTACCCAAAATGTCTGACAAATTTAGCTGCTAAAGGCAATATGTAAAAGCCAGAGCCTGAACTGTCAGATTGCCCAAGTACTGCCTCATCTCTTGCCTCGTCATTAGTGAGAGGTGGGGTTGTGCTGACAGATGCCGACTGGCCCGGGAAGAGAGGGAAAGGAGAGCTGAAGTGATAAACTCCTCAATTTAAAGTGACATTTTCTGTGTTACTGGCTGCTCTGGCTCTGACAGCCTTTGTGGAGTTAAAAGAAAGTTAAAAGAGGGGGAAGAAGAAAAAGAAAATCCTTCCCCCTGCCTGATTGTCAGATGTCTGGTCTGTACCATGTATTTTTAATAGAAACGTGACACGGTTTAATGTTCTGTCAATTAAATTAAACTGCTGGGATGATGTAGACAGAGCCTGAACTGAATCCCCAGGTGAAAAATGATCTGCCTGTCCCAGTGGTTTTCCCGACCATTGCCCTGCAGTGATGGACATGGACCAGCTGGGTCCTCGGCTGGGAAGGATGGGGGAAATGCAGGATACAGCCTTTCCCCATCCTGGTATTGCTATTACTTTCTCTTCATGCAGGAAAAGTGCTGCAAGCAGAGTATTCCGGGCACTGCATCAGCCTCCTGGCTCTCATGTGGTGACATATGAGGAATGAAGCGGGCATGAAAATTTGCCATGTTATTGAGACAAAGTATTTGAGTTGACCTGGAATGGTTGTCTTCTCCCATATGTGATTTTTCTGGGAGTTTTGCAGGAATTCCTCAGGAAATTAGGGAATTTGAAAACTTCCGTCAATAGTAGGGGAGAAAAAAAAAGGGTTGGTTTCTACACAGCATGTGAAAAAGCAGGATCTGGCTCCACACAGCCCAGATGATGGGTGTTCTGGGAGGTCAGGCTTTACCTAAACACGGTGAGTTCATTCCAAAGGACTCTGTGAGTGGGAAAGGTCAAAACCCTGGTTCCAACGGAGCACCTCTAAACTCCTCAATGTATCAGCAGCACAGCAGGGCTGAGGCTGCCCAGGTCCCTGTGTGCTGGGGCATGCAGATGTATCGGGCATGTTCAGCAAGGGCTGTATCTCTATCTCCATCTATGAAGAAAAGAATGGCCTCCAGGGAGGACAGGCAGGCTTATTTCATAAGCACTAAATCAACACACAGGAAGCTCCTGCAGGACTGCCTGTATCGGAAAGCATATAACCATTGCACAAGTAATCTTACTAATAGAATTAAAAATACCCAAACATTTTGCACAAAAAATGACAGATGACCTACAAATAAATAACCTCTCAACATAAACACAGCAAGAAGAATTCATTAAGTGCTTTTTAAAAGCATTGGATTTGACTTAGCAGATCTTTTTCAGACGTCCCTCTCAAGCAAACATAAACACCAAATAATTGTGTAAAAGCAAGTACTATAATAATAATGTTAAAAATGCATTATGCAGCTTTTCCTTTGATAAAGGTCTCTGTACTTATATGAAATGTTCATTATCTATACTTTCCTCCTGTATATGAAGAAGAAAACCCAGTGATTTAGAGTCTGAACACTTCAGTGTGCGTGGCAGAGAACAGAGCCAATGGGGCATTGTTTCTGATAGACTGATGTTATAAAACTAGCCTTCATGTTCCCAGAAAGATTCTATTATTTATTTGAAATTAAAATCAACTCAGAAAATATTTCCTTTTTTATAACAAATTCAGCTAATGTTCTCTTTTCTTGTAATTTATATTACTAATGATTGCTCTAATCTTTTAATGTATTTCAATACTTTCAGCAGGTTTATGAGATAAGATTGCTATTATTTACCTCAGTGACTGGTTTTATGGAACAACTGCAGCTTTCTGTGGAGATAGATCAAATGCTGAAAGGAAGGAAAATAAAATATAATGCTGGTTCTCAACACTCATGTAAGAGGCAGAAAAACAAAGAGTACAAGAAGGACAGGATATGTGTTTAAAACTTTAATATACAGGTCACTCTATTTAGAATGACTGAACTAGTGCTTTTTAATGTTATTTATAATGGGTCTGAACAAAACTTGGAGAAAGTCATGCCAAGGAGTGATCCAGGACTGCTGTCCCAAGACAGGACCATTCTGTTCACTGTCCCTGTTTCCCCACACTGTGATCTTGAGGATACTCTGTGGTTTTTAGCTCTTACACTGCTAAACGCAAATGTGCCTCCTGACTGGGGCTGGCCAAAGCCTCCTTAGAGTCTGGAAAACTGAAGATTTTTTTTCTTCTTTGGAATGACATAAAAAAATTCAATCCCATGTTTTATAAAGATGTTGCAGTCGGTGGGGCAGGCAGGCTGGTGCCAGGGACAGCCCACCCATCCCTGGCTCAACGTGAATAGAGCCATGGGTACCAGACCCTGCTCTGAACTGCTCCAGTGCTGGAGCTCCAGAAACAGTCAGGGATCCCATCCAAAGTCCCATGAAGTCAAGGGGCTCCTCTTAGCTTCAAAGCCAGGAAATACATTCTTAAAAGCTGAAACCAGTTTTATAAACACTTAGGCCTAAATCTGGAAACCTCTAAAAATGTGATTTTTTATTTTGTTTTCGTTATATGATAATTGGAAACATGTGTGCCCAGCTCCCACTGCATCTTGGAAGCATCTGCCTTAAGACCAACAAGCCCTGTTGCTTGCTGGGCTGGAAACTCCCCAAATCTCCACAAACGTGCAAAAAGAAAAGCCTAAGAGCCAGCAGGACGAACATGAGGGTTTCGGGAGGAGCAGCCTCTGGTTTATGGCTTTAAAGACAACAGTTGCAAAGGCTTTCAGATACCAAAGGATTTGGAAATGGAATTATCATAACAATTAATGACACACAAAGAAAAGATCAGAAGAATGTGATCTCTTCTTTCTCTGTTTGAAGGTTTTCTGTTGGCAAAACATGATAACTTTACTTATCTTCTGTCAGAAAGGAATTCTATTTTTTCTTGCAATAAAAAAGGTCTGCAGTGATTTCTCAGATTATTTCAGATATGTGAGATGAGTCATGATGAGTCTGATACATCACATAACACTTGTCCTTCCTGAACAGCGAAGTAGATGAGCACACTGCAGAGTGCAGACCAGGGATAAACACATTTTAACTTCTAAATATTATTGAGATTTTAAACTCTGAACATTATATTGAGAAAATGTAGAATAATCCAGGCAATTTTCCTCCCAAACAATGACCCTCATTTTCAAGCCAGCTTGAAACTGGTTGAGATTATTCAAAGCGTCAATTCTGAAGAAAAAATTCAGTGCTTTTTTTGCTTCCACCAGATATATTTGTTTTGGTGCACCAAAATGCAGAAGTATTAATGGAAATCAAATACACAAAGAAACCATTGAAAAAACAAGCTGTGTACTTTCCCAACATAGCTGCAATCGTTTCCTGTGTTACCCTTGCAAAATTAAGAAATACTCAGAACTAACCCTTTTGCGGGATTGCTACAGACACCACAAAGGAAATTTAACAGCAACTTGGAAGGCTTTTTTTGTTATGATGTTATTCCTTAGGCACGTAAAAGAAGAGACTATTTTTCTTGTACAGAAGCACTAAGACAAAGATGCGATGCAAATAATTTTGTATTCAGATGGCTGTTGTCGTTTCCCCTCACACAGCTGTAAGATTTGTGCCTTTGGCACCTATTACTCTTGATAACCATACATTTCTGAAGCTATTTTTCAGCAGTGAGCTTATGGTCTTCAAAATTAGTCATTGCAGAAAAATCCATGTAGTGGCAGGGATGATAAAGTAAAATCATCATGAGAGGGGATGAAAAACTTAACAGCCTGAATTCAGGTCAAGAGCAGCACTGATTATTTTGAAAGAAGTCTTATATTTATAAATCCTTGGCAGTGCCATCAACTTATTTTGTATGAGGCAGTGAAATTAACATTTTCTTTTAGGTGAAACCCTCATCCTGAAGAAAAATGCTGGCCTGTAGATTTAGTGCAGTACATGCACTGGGTCTGTGTGATGCTGTTGTGACTCAAGCAACCATTTGCAAATTTGGCTGTTCCTGCTCTGCAAAACCTGGCTGTTGGTCATGTCAGTGCCTGCGCTGAGCCCTGCAGGGTGGGTTGCTTTGATGTGATCAGATAAATCAGAGAGATGAGGTACACCAGCTCTCTTGAGAGCTTTGTTTTGCTGTGGGCCACATCCAACAGGTCTGCCTGGGGCTCCAGCCAGCCCCACTCATTGACACAAACTTGGGGGTTTCCAGCACTTCTCCAAAGGGACAGTTTCACAACAGTTTCACACTGAGGAAAGGTTTCTTGGTGTGCTGCCACATTGGCTTTTGCTTCACTCAACAGCAGCCACCTCTGTCCAACCACCCTCTTGCCCCTTGGATACCTTACTCTTCAAATGTGGTTAATGCAACACTTGGATTAATGTAATCCTTCTCCCACTGTGGCCAAGCCCCTCTGCCAGAGCACTTCCCAATTTTTCTTGCTCTTCCCTAATTCTGTGCATTCTGTCAGCGTGTCTGAGCTCATGAGCTGCCCAGAAAACAATGCTGATATTTCCAAAGCTGTTGAGGTTGATATTTTCAAAACTGTCTGTGGGATTTGGATGTCTCATTTCTCTTTTCAATTTTCTTCTTTTCTGTTGGCATTAAAATCTCCAAGACAACTCTGAAAGCCTCAGCCTGTGGGTTTAGGGGAAAGGGATGTGGGTGAAGGAAGTGCCCAGCCCACATGAGGAAGGAGACGCCACTTCTCTGGGCTCTGCTCAGCCCTTGGGGTGGCCATGCCATACTGGGGCATGTGGCAAACGTTCCCCACGCTCCTGGGAATGAAAGCCGGAGAAAAGAGGGCATTGCCATGGTTACTTCACCTGCCATGTTCACATCAGCCCTTCCCGTTACTGCATTGTGAGTATGACACTTTTTGAGGGTATTTGCTGGTAGTAAGAAGGGACAGAAGACACAAAAAGAAGCCCTTAAGCCTAGAGCTGCCTTTGCTTAAAAGATAGTGACAAATCACATCTCTCCATACAAAGCTGTTCAGAGCCAGAGTCCTCCCCTGTGTAAATTCTAGTTTCCACAGGCAAGGGCTGGTCACAAGCTGTAATTAGAGCTGGCCGGGGAACAACGGGTTTGTTTCATGGCAACTTCTGAGGTTTCAAAATCTGTTTATGTTCCGCAGAGGAAACGAAATCAAAACATTTCCAGTGAGAGATGGGAGTCTGTCAAAATGTCCGTGTTCTGAGCAGAGACATCCTCATTTCCCTGTGCGTCTTCCCCTGCCCTCTTCACCGCAGTCAGGGCACAGGGTGTGTGTGCAGCCGGGAGCAAGTACAGGGTGGATACGCCTGGGTGCCAAATGCATCGGTGCTCAAAGCAACCCGTGTGTTTTGATAAAAATAGATGAAGTTGAAAATACAGCGACCGCTCTTGCCCGAAATGTTCAGCTTGTACACTGACCCAGTAATGCAACGCGCCAGCACCCCGGTGGGGCATGAGTGACCTGAATGGACCTGCTCTTCTTCTCTTTCGTACGTATGCCTAGAAAGACCTTAAAAACCTGGGTTTTTCTTTTGTTTCTAAGGTCTAGCAGAGACTTTAAAAATACCTGCTCTGTGGGGATATTAAAGGCCCCATGGCATACTTGGCAGGAGCAGACATCTGCCTGGGAATCGCTGGCATTTCCTCTCCTGCCCCATGTGTTTGCTGACCGTCTGTGCCTCCGCTGCCCTCTGTCCCAGAGCGACTCAGTGCAGCTGCACATTCAGTGTGTAGCTCACAAAGTGCTTTGCAATCCTTTCTGTGAAAGTTGCTAATCAATTATAGCTGGAGAGTTCTGGTATCATTGTGTCGAAGAAGGTTTCTTTGACACTGAAAGAAGGACTTGAACTAGCAGATATTGGTAGTCCCTGACCTTGGAGCAGTTTGAGAAATAGCAGCTCTCTATTGCTATGAAAGCAGGGAGACTTATCAAAACTCCTGTAGACCCTGTGCTAGGGTCTATGCAGCTGGAACAATGCACAAGAAGGCATGCCAGCCAAAGTTTTTCTCCAGTTGGGTAATATAATTTGAAAAAACTTCCAAATTTTTAAAAGCTTTGGACAAATTCATGATCTTCCAGATCAACTAAAATCTAAAAGACTTTGAGATAGCCATTAGAGTGACATAAGAGGAGACCACCTACAGGAATTGCCAGCCTTACACAGCTGGATGTCAGCAACTCCCTTCCCAGCCTCCTACACCCAAAGAAATTTCTACTCTGACCTCAGATAACATGAGCCATTGCCTACAGTGAACAAGAAAATGGTTTCAGATGGAGTCCTCCTTTCATGTACCAGCCCCTTTGTGCTACTGATTGATGAAGACCACTGCAATGAGGCCGACTTCCTGTCTGTGATCTCCCAGATCCTGCAAACTGCAATAAGACAAATACAGTGGCACATGCAGACAAAGAAGGACTTGCCCAGTGTTGACATCTGAAATCTAGACTTTTACATTACTGCTAAACTGGGAGATGAGGAGCTGCTGTTTGGGGCTTAAACTCAGCACTTCTGCAGTTTAATATGTGCCCTAAAAGTCATTATTCTTTCTGAATAGTGTAGCCCCTTGCTTTGCAGCAGGGCAGCCAGGAAGTTTACGATAAAGAACAGAAACCATTCTCCTCTGCCAGATTATGCATCATCACATGTTTAACCCCTTTAGCACGTGAAGGAAACCCAAAGGCTGCCTTTCCCATGTGAGAATACTTGGGCTCATTAATAGAATACAAAATACACAGGAAGTGGGGAAATCGCAGCGCAGTGAGATTAAACTGCTGCTTCCAGCTCTGTGGACGGCGATGGCTGCCAAGTGAGGGCTGCTTTGGAGCCTGACCCACAGCTTCCTTCAGAGCTGGGGCTGATTTAATCTGAGGAAAAGAAAGAATACCTGGCCAGTTAGGTATCAGCTGACCCTCCATGGTCGTGGTCTCTGGACCTCCATGCAGGTGGTCCCCGGCTGCTGCAGGAGATGATAGGGACCATGGGCAGCTTGGTGGCCACTCAGTGGAGTGGGTTGAGTGGTGCAGCCATTTGGGGCAGGTTTCAGAGGCCCGTGCATGAATAGCATTTCTCCTCCAAAGGCAGTATTTTCAAGGGGAAATGTTCAAAGGTGGTGTTGAAAATGCTACCTCCCGATTTTCCCAGCCCAGCCTCTGAGTCAAGGAATAGCCCTGGCTGATGCCCCCACCAACTGGGATTTTTACAAGGGAAACCTCTGTGCTTCTCAGTTGTTCAGGTCCCCCCTTCATCAGTGATAAATGACTAACCCCATAAGTGGGGTCTAAAGTCTTTTTTAATCAGAAACCTTGGGTTTCTGAACAAATTATGTCTTCTGACTCTTCAGGAGATAGAATACATAGAGTAACAGAGACGTGCAAAGCTCAGGGATAATAATCGAGTGCTGCTGTGAACTGCAGTGGTCGCAGCATGCTGACTGGTGTGTCCTCGGAGAGCCAGCTAAGACCACCACTGGCTGCTGGGGTGCTTCCATAAAATAAAATCATTCCTTCCACACTTAAAATAGCACAATCCAGATGAGGAAGGTAGGCAAACTTCTCCAAAAAGTCATTTGTCTTCCTATCACTCCAGTCATTGCTTTCACCAGGGATGTACAAGAATTAATGCCCTTTACCCACAATTAGCAGTTTTCATGACTAAGGTTCTCTTCTTTTTTTAGAACATTTTGCACCTGAAAAGCCTGTTTAATTAATTTTCACGAAGTGGTGAGTCTGTCACCAAAGCAAAGGAGCAAAGTGAATAAGAGAGATGTAAAAGTGTGTAGACCCAGCAAAGGACAGAGTTGCTTGGCAGGATGGGGTGCTCAGTTGCTCCACACAAAGGTGAGGATGTGAGGGATGCCCGAGGGCACAGTGCTGTCTCACATCCCCGGTCACTGCCTGGCAAATGCCTCTTCCCTAAGTCCCTCAAAGCTACAGAGAAGGCTGGCACTGCCATCAGTGTGCTGATGGGCTGCTGCATCTCAGTGCACTAGAAAGTATAGGGTGATACCTGCTTTTCTTTCCCTCTCTTGTCCCCTCTTCTCAGAGGAGTGGATGACTTCCACCTCCACTGCATTGCTAACATCCCCCAGCAGCCTCACTGATATCAGTGACACATCCCCAGCAAAATACAATTTGAGGCGACAAAACGGCAAAAACCCCAGATCCAGAGTGTGTCCATACTGGCTATTCTTGCAGTACTAGTGGCAGCAGGTTAGCCTATCAAGAGAAAGGAGAGTAGTAACTTTAACAAGGGCATTAGCTTCCTAATACCCTGAGTGCCTGCCTTAGTACACTTCAGACTTAAAAAGCCTTTCCCTGAATAGCTCTCTGCTAGTTATATCACTGACAGAAAATAGCTTTGAGGGAGGAAGATGGGTTTCTTTTGCATGCAGACACAAGCATGTATGTATTGCCCTGAGTCTGTCATGCCCTAATTCTCTCAGCTGTTACCCTGGCTGGCACTGGGAGCAGCAGCTATTGCTGGGCACTTCCCCAGGCACTGGCCAAACCAGAGTGACAAGTCACAGCACTGTGGGCTGGCAAAACAAGAAGGATGATATGATCTGAGTGATTTTGAGCCACGAGTTAGAGGAGACAGAGAGAAATTAAAGGCTGAGAACAGGAAAACCTCTTTCCCAAGAAAGTGTGTGGAGCTGGAAGTCATCACTGACACTTCTTCAGCAAAACACAAATTCAAAGCTATGAAGAGGCAAAAAACCTGGATCCAGAGTGTGTCCGTACTGACTGGTAATCTTCACCTTGCCATGAGCAAGCCATTCTTTTTGAACAGCGTAACACTTAATGGCAACACCACCATCATGTGGAGACAGGCCCCAGCTCTGCCTCTTCACAAGCCCCCCAGAATAAACCAGTGCGTGCAGAACTGGGGACCACCCTCCCATAACAACTGTGCACCACCAACATGCTCCTTCCAGAGACAGGCTGAGAACAAGATCCAGTGAGTCCATGAAGGACTTGTGTTTTCTAAAAGAAGAATCAAAACATTAGCAGTATGCAATGGGCAGAGAGGACACACAGCAACTGCTGGGTGATGGTACCTGTTGGAACTGTGAGTAAATCAACCAGAAATGTTGTGCTCGTTTCATCTGGTAGCATTTGGTCCATTTATCTTAATTGCAAATAAATGCAAAGCAGTTATTGATGGAGCTGGTAAAACATTTTGTGTGAAGAGAGGGTTGGTCTTCAACCATCCAAGTAAAACCCATTGCTTAAACAATAAAGCTTAAAAGATGAGCAAATTGCTGTTTATGGGCTGTTCCAGTTCCATACCACTCAGGACAAAGCCAGGACTGAACACATGAGCAAATTTGCTGCCTAACTCATTAGAAAAACAAGCCTAGTGCAGGATTTGAGCCATTTAAAATCATTCACTCGGAGCAAAGAGGAAAGACCAGAGCAGCAACAGGCAGAACAATATTAGTGGGAGCATTATCAGTCCAGATCTGCAAATGCTGGTGCAGCAAAACACGTGAAGGATATAGCATTAACGTAACTGGCTTGTGTCAGTCTGAAGAAACAACCCAGAGACAGCTATGTGCCAATCAGCTCACCTCAGGCTGGGGAAGGGGAGCATTTCCCTGTGTTCTGACTCCTGGCCCAACAAGGGCTGGAAGACATTTGCTCGTCACCCTTCTGTGTGCTGAGCAGCTGGACCAGATTTCACAAACTCAAGCTGGTTTGGGGAATGCAATGCCTCACTGGCATGCGGCTATTCAAGCTGGTGCCTATTATGTTGCTCATATTAAAATGCTATGAAAACAGGCATTGTGCATTGAGAGGCTGAGCAAACCTTGTTACACAGTAATTATGCAATCAGTATATTATCTAATTTCAGTGGCTGGGGTGTGGAAGAGAAGTTTTGGTTCCTAGATGTTCGTAGGGGTCTCTACAATGAAATATGTGTATAGACATATTTACAACCAGTGGCAATAAAAATTTTGAACAATGCTAACTATATTGAGCTTCTGTGATGTCAGAGCAACTTACAAAAGCCCCGCACAGCTGGTTAGGCTCAAAAAGACCCTTCTACTCAATAGTCAGACTTTCGGCAATTGAAATGCTCTACAATTAACAGCCCCTTGTGGAACAGGGCAGGAAAGAGCTTTGAAAACCATGGAGGTTTTTTAGGTTTGTTTTTTTCCTTTGAGAATTTTTTGCAGCTCTTCCCTGAATTTGAGACGAAGCCAAAGCTTTTCAAAGCTTTTATAAAACAAACAAGCAAAATCGAATCCTCTCTCCACCCTCCCAGTGAGAGGAACACCCCGGATGAGCAAATCTCCCATTACAAAGATGCTTCCCTGGTGGTGAAAGCCCCACAGGCGGAGGAAGAACTGGAATGTGGGTTTCTTGACACCCCATTTTTTCACATCCCTGGTGCTGCAGCAAAGTGCAAATTTTTTCTGGAGACGTATTTTATGGTTTGAGCCTGCTGAGAAACTCTTTCTGAACAAAGCCCGATCAGGATGGGTGTGTTCCTATGAAAAGTCTGGCTTTCCCTCTATCTGCAATTTTTACAAAACAGCATTCATGAAAAAGCAACTTTAGTCTTCTTTCTATGGACACAGTCCTGTGGCTCTACAGAGCAGAAACTTAGAGAGTCAGAGAGGAGTCCAGGATTTCTTCTATCTGATGGGCCAAATTCTTTGCTGATATAAATAGACTGAACTCTGCTCAGACTGTGGCCATTTATGCCAATAGAGGTCTTGGCCCACAGTCACAGACTGTTTCTGTTTTTAAACCACAGGGAGACATGACCCTAAACCATGTGGAGCCAGGTTCAGACCCTGCCTTCCATCACTTTCTAGGCACGCACAGCTGCTTTGGCCAGTGGTCCCACTCACTGCTTCAGTCCGCACCCAGGAGACACTGGGGGAGCACGAGGGGATGTATAACAGCCCCAGGTTTGGAGAGCCCACAGACATCCCCATTTGCTGCTGGGTCAGGAGAAGAGCTGTCAGATGTTGCAGCCCGGACCAGCACAGCTAAGCCTGGAGGAGATTAGGAGTAGATTTAGACAGGGTCTATACACAGGGCTGTGGGCATACATTCTGGCTTGGCTTTGCATGTTGCAGATGTTCATGGACACTCCATAGAAAGGACTTTCTTGGGTACTTCTCCTCCTGCACCAACTGCCCCGAGCTGCTGCGTTTTGCCATTCTCCATTCCTTCCCTGGCCACCCCACGGCTGCTCCCCTCCACATGCACTTGCAGAAACTGCTGCCCGCTGCTTTTTCTCCTCCCCTCCCGGAGACGCAGATCTTCTCTGGTCCCCTGGCAGAGCATCCCAGGGGACTGAAAAACAGGGAGCCATGATGTGGCCCCTCTGCACAGGCTGTGGTCAGGGGATCCAGGCTGTGCCCCCCCACCTTATGCAGATCTCCCACAGAGGTGGCCGAATTTCACAGGGGGACCTTTGAAGGGCTGCACATCTGTGTGGGGTTAGCATCAGGGGTGCAGGTTTAGGCAGCCCATGGAGGCTGAGCAGGTTTTCTCCAAGTCATAAAAATGCCCTTTAAAAACTAATTGATTTACACATTTGGTTTTTACAGAGCGTTTTAAAATGGCAACTCCTGGCCCTAAAAAAAAAAAATGAACCAACACACAAAAGAATTCAATAAATCATTAAGGCACTGCATCCACGAGCACAGCCATGGCTAAACATTCAGCTTCTGCGTTTTTGGGTACAGGAAAGCCAGAGGTTGCTATTGCCAACCACCTAAACACTGCTAACCATGGCCACCTCTGGCCAGTCAGTGCCCCTCTGAACCAGCACTACCAAGACTTACTTCCTGACTCTCACCTGTGGAAAATTGCTTTTGCTGCTGCCCCTGCAAAGGTGTGCAGGGAAAGTTTATCTGGGCAGGGCTGCCGGCCACGCCGCATCCCCAAACACCCTCCCTGACCTATTTTTAGATCAGTTTTCTGGTAAAACGGAACTCTCTAGTCATGCTGGCTGTGTGTGTGCACTTCTAGCTGCCTGCCTGTCTGCCCTGAATGATTTATGCTTCCCCCCGGCCCAGCTCTGTGATGCTGATGCTGGCAGGATGAAGGCAGACTCCTCTTCATCCCTCCGCCTCTCAGCCCAGGGCAGCACTTGCTCTGGCGTTGCTTCCCACATAGGGGACACAGCCTGGCAGAGACGAGATTTCCATGCTCACTCTCTTTTTTTCTCGCGTGACATTTTTACTTCCTACGAAATTGTATATGCCCTTTGGACAAGTGATTAAATTAGAAGATCAACAACACATGAAGGAGTGGGATCAGTTCAAAGAGAGGTGGCTGAAAGTGGTTTATTACATCTTCCACCTTTTTTGCTGGGACATCATTTGCCAAATCATTAAAAGGAAAATCAAGTAAATGGGATGACCAGCAACTAAAAATTGCCTCTTTCTTCACAAATTGATGTGTTGGTAAAGTTATTTTGAATAAAGTAATAAAGAAATAGATGTCTCCTTCTGAGGTCAGATTCTGATCACAGTTAGCCCAATAGCTTACCAATTTACTGTAGCAATTCAAGACATCATGTTCACATATATCACCAAATAACTGGACAGGGCTCCCACGACGGCTTCTCTGACAACAGACTATATATCTATACCCTGTGCTTGCTTGCTAAAATACAAACCTCCAACCTTTTCTGTGCTTGCACCACGAGATCAAAACTCTTAAAGAATATTGTCCATCAACATGCAGGCAGTGTCACAGTGCTTCTTACACCTTACATTTGCATCCACTTTCACCTCCTTTTACACCAGCAGAATTCCAGAAAGCAAGTAAGAATAAAGCTCTGTTTCCAAAAAAACCTTCCAAAATGAGAGAAGTTGCCAGTTTTTATCAAGTAATAATTTCCAGGTGCACTGAGCTGTCAAAGCACAAGATGTGCTGAACTGGGCTGGGAATAACATTGCTGAAATCACCAAAAAATACTGCAAATCCCAGTGAAAGAAACCCTTAGAGCTCCAGGAGGGACATCAGGCTTGTTGTCTTTCCCTGATTTCCTCTTGCTCTTTTTTAACCTTATTTGAGCTGCCTGTGACTGGCAAGAGCATCATCTTCTGCTCGAATTTATCTGGATTCAGGATACACAAGCCAGAGAAAGATCCAAAGCCTGTCAATTATCAGCAGACAGGCGATGATAACGCACTTGAAACAGGTCCAACATTTAAAAACCCTTTCTATAAAAAGGCAAAAGATTATTCAATCACAGAAAACAACAGTGCAAGACCTATTATAGCTGGGTCACCATGTTTCCATTGGGTGCTGTATCTTCTGCTTTTGCTCCATCATCTGCTACTCACATGACTCCACTTAGCAACCGTATCTGATTAGGCTTGTTTGTGTGCCAGGTGCTATTACTTTTTGTTTGAATTAGTGCCTCCTGTTTTCATCTCATTCCAAAAATGCAGCTGAATTATCTCCGTTCACCCAAAGCTTGGGTGCCTGGTTCTTCCCCTTTTGCATGGTAAAGCTGAGCATCCTCACTGTTGTTGTTTTATGGCTGGAATGGGAGGAAACAAAACTAATTTTCATGCAAATCCCCACAGTCTATCAGACACTGTAGTTGTCAAGCAGGTCATTAAAGGCCTACTGTGTAAAATGAAGATTACTAATCAGAGCTGAAGAAATAATTTGCAACAAATAATTTATCCAATGAATTTAGATTTTTTTCTCCTTGTGGAGTTTCTGCAAGCAGATTGTTATTTCACTAGGGTTGGCCATCATTTGAAATGTTTGTAACTCATTACGCTCATTGTGATTGATTCTGATGTTTCAGTATTACTTTTCTGAGCTAGGTGGTTAGTCAACGTTGACATGGGACTTGTCTCCTGGCTCAGGCATCAAAATGTGGCTGAAATGAATAAATTCCAGTATATGCTTAAAAATCATGTTCCCTGAACACTACTCATTTGTGCTTCTGTGAACATCACAACACAAGAGTAATTTGGGAATTTTCCATTGACATACGTTTATCTAGTAAAAAATATGTCTGCAAAATCTTAAATTTTACCCGAGCAAATATCACATTAGGCAAAAAGAACCGCCGGCTGCAGTGTATTATGCAAGTCCTGTGAAAGAACATCATCAAAAATAGGAAAAAAAAGCAGTTCATCCTGCGGGGAAAAGGGCAACAAACGTATTTGGCTGCTAACGTCCCCAACGGCCTTGTAGGACCCTAGGCACATCTATTAAATATAGAAGTAACTGAAAACGAAAACTAATGTGTCGTGATTCATAGTCACAGGAAACAGGATTTAGCAAAATCTGATCAGTTCACTACAATGGAAAATGTTAAAACATAGATTTTGGATAATTTTGATAGACCATTTCTCTTCAACCAGTGACACATTCTGTTACGTTGGCTCAAAATGTTCATCTTATTCAGCTTGAAAAGAGAAACTGAAATTTTCTATTGATTTTCATCCTGTTACAAAAGTCAATTTCTACAGACATTAATTCCAGTATGATACACTCTATGGACATTCAAAGAAAGGTGGAGCACAAAGGAGCAAAATTCACCCACTGAATTAATTCCTGCATCCAAGCACATATTCACAGGAAACTGTTAGCAATATTCACCATCTTTATTAATCAGGTGGGGCAAACTCACACCTGTGGCTGATACTACAAAATCCTGGATTTCAAAGGAGCAGCTTCATTTTCAGCTCTGCTAACAAAAAATACAGAGAGCAGTCTTGGGGAGTTTAAGAGCATTTCAATGAATTAAGAAAGACAATTTGTACCAGACTCTTCAATCCCATCTGCTTCATATCTGGCACACTTGGTGTTCCCTGCACTGACTCACTCGTCTTTGTGTTTGCAGGTGGGAGAGGCAGCATCGCCGCCAGTGAGGGGTGGGAGATGGAGAAGTGCTCAGCAGGAGAGGGAGGGGAAAGAAAAGCAGTGAACACTCAGAGCTTGCTTGTCTAGTCTAAACAGCTTCCAGGGCAAAGCAGGCAAGATTGACAAAGTTGCTGAGAAGGGAAAGCTGGCTGGGGAGAAGTGGTGAAGGTGTTCTGTTTTGTGGCTTCTCCACAGACCTTCCACCACAAACCTCGGGGAAGTCAGGGGAAGGTTGTGGGAACCAGAGATTCTCCCAGAAACGAGGCATTTCGGAGTGTGGCTGCTACGCAGCAGGTGCTAGAACATTTACAGCTTCCTTGCCTACAGTCTTGACTAAGAACACCCAAATCTTTGTTTGCTGTCACCAAAACTAAATATGACTTCATGACAACCATGTCATGTGAAGTCATGTGAAAGTGGAGATGGCCTGGGATAAAAGGAGGTCTGAGGTTCTTCAGCATTTATGCTGACTGAGTAGCACCGGTGATGAGGGGACTTGGTGGCCCTGGGGAGGGAGAACTAAGCAGTATTAAGGGACATGGGCTGCATTCCCAGCTCGGCCACCAGTGCTGTGTGCCACCCTGGGTAAGTCTCATTTCCATCTGTAAATTTG
>NW_009915247.1:128785-130121 GCF_000696875.1 Nestor notabilis | reverse complement strand
GCTCTTCTTGAAGAAGTAGTGCTTTGAGTTTCCTTGAAAAGCATTTTACATAAGACTTAACCTACTATTTTGGTATGCATAGATAAAAAGCACACACAGAAAGGAGCCCAGATCAACCCCCAAACCAAGGAAAATCTTATACTAGGGATGCCAGCCCACCTCTTTCACTGACTTTCTCTCACATGCAAAACAAGCGCAGCCCAAGCAATACTTGACTCAACGTCAGCACATGTTGTCTGTGTGGGTTTGGAGCGAGGCGAAATGGGCTCGACTACCTTTGCAGTGGAGGCCATCCTCTCTAACCGCTTCCCTATGGGAACAAAGCCTTCCACAGAGCTGCATCGCCGTTGTGAAGACAATAGGAGCACGGCTGCAAACGCAGCACTTCTGTGTTTAAATACATTTTCCCCCAGAGTGAGCACAGGTTTGAAAAAATAAAACACCAAAAAAACCACTGAAGAGAAAAACGACCTTATTCAAAGCTGGCTGAACTCAGTGGGAAGACTCCCCCTGAATTTCAATGAGCTTCAGCAGGCCTGTGGGGCAGATTAACATAAGAGCTGGGAGGAAGATTTCCAGGTGCTCCCCACACCCAGGGCCAGATTTTTCAAGAAGTCTCAGCACTGACGTGTTTTGCCCTCCAGCTCCGCAATGCATTTACAGCCAGGCAGCCTGGCAACGGCAAGGAACCCTGGCTGCCCAAGATATGTATTCTAGAGGAGATTATCTAGTTTTCCATCCATAGCAGAAGAAATGCCATACGACTCATCCCAGATGTGCCCAGCTGGCTGAGACACACCCCCGTGCTGCCAGGGCAGGCGTCAGAACAGGGGTTGCCTCCCCAGACAGGCTTGTGATGTCTGCTTGTGGTCAAACCGGGACGGCACCACCACCACCACCAGCTGGTGATGACATGGGTCAAACAGCATCTCTGGGGGAGACCTGGCTTTCTTTGCAGGAACGAAGGCAAGTGGATGTGAATCAGCCAACAAAGCTGCGGCCCCTCAGCATGGGCAACTCAGGTCTTGTGCTGAGAAGAAATTCCTCCCTAAATTGCGTGTCCTCTCTGCAGAGTCTGAACCAGGAGGAGGGACCCAGGGGTACATCCCTGAGCTGCAAAGATTTCCCATCTCAGGAGCCTCAGCATAATATTCCCATTATTGTGTGGCCAGACCCCATGAACACTGAAGAAGGAGCAGCAGTTATCCTTAATACTGCGGTTACTCTTGTTATTGTGCTGGATGAGGTTTCATCATCATGTCTGGTTTCATCTGGGAGAAAAACAGGAGTGAATCCCACCAAAATCTCTTCAAACCACTGCTGGGTCTGTCAGCAG
>NW_009915247.1:105482-128754 GCF_000696875.1 Nestor notabilis | reverse complement strand
GCAAGCACAGCTGGGAAGGCAGTGACATTTACAAGAGGTTTTATACAGCTGGGAGGTATTTAACCCTTTCTCCTATCAAGTTATTAGAAGAAATATATATGTATTTGAGAGAGCTGAGAGAGCAGAAAAACAAATCAGGCCTGATTGTGCTAATTACCAAAAGCACAATAACTCGGTTAAGGTCTCTGAAGAAAGAGGCTTCATCTTCGCCTCCCAGAGACGTGCCCGTGTGCCTGCAATAGTGCTCATTATTTTAATGGGGACCCGAATTTGAATTGCAATCCGGTTCTCAGTGCTGCTTTGGATTGAATACCCCTGTGGCGGCTGCTGCCATGGGAATCTCGCTAATGAGAGCAGGATCCGTCTCACACTGACTCCGAACCTAACACCTAACCGGGTGTCAGCCTGACCGTGCGAGCCCCGGCACCATCTTATTGAAGACCTAAATGCTGCCTTTACAACCTCTCCCAGTGCCTTTATCCTGCAGCTGAAATTTTTAATGAATCCATAGAATTAGACCATCCAAATAATTTATTTGTGGGTTTATTGCGATGGTAAGACTCACAGTTGCTGCAAAGATACTGGTGTATTGCAATGCACAGCCAGCCCAGACCCCAGTGCTGGGTCTTAAATACCTAAAGACATTCTTGCCAGCATTATTTCTGTACTACTTTTTTGTAAATGCTGAACTGTATGTTTAGAATACACAGCTGTCTTTGTTCAGAATAAACCAAAAATAGCAGATTTTCCTCTGCTTAGCTGGGTGTTAAATTATTTACATTTCAAAACCCATAAGTAGAAACAATGACTGCATTTCCAGAGCCTGCTCCTGCTGTCAAATATCCTTTTCTCTTCTGCAACCTAATTTAGACTTCCTTTTTAGAGTTGCAGTTTAGCTCCATTTTCAATTATATTAGAGGAACCAAGATTTCAGGCCATTATCTCATCATTTCCATGAATAGCAACAAGAGATGTTCTCTGTGAAGGCAGACATAGCCCTCGTGGTGCCCGCACAGGCGGTGGCCCATGACTGAGGATGCTTGGACATGGGGAGGAGGAGAGGACGTTCAGCCCCTGCGGTCCCTTTGGGTTTGGACCACACAAAGATGCTTTGCTTTGCCCATGCAACCCCTGTGAGGGTGTCCTTGTCCCCACCAGTGGAACTGGGGAGTCTCTCCAGGGAGATGTGGTGGCAGACGGCACTGCCATGGTGGCTTGTCCTCCCTGTGTCCCTTTCTCTGGGGCCACTGAGGCAGGTGGTACTCCCTGGGGTGCTTGTGCTATCTGGACACCAAGCCTGGCTGGGAGGACACGACCACTAAAGTAAACCTGGAGGAAACCACGCTGCCATGGAGGAAAATGAAAGCCCAAGCAGAAACCCCAAGGTACAACAGGATGCCACATCCCAAGATGCTTCTTGCAGTCAGGGCTGCAATGCTAAGCTCAGTGCCTGGAGACCAGCCCAGGTCAACAAAACTGATTTTATAGGGGTGTAGGTTGGGACCTGAACAAGAAAAGGTCTCAAATATCACATAGTTTCACTGGGCTGTTTCTCTGAAGGGCTGGCTCAGCCTCAGAATTTCTTTACTAAACCCTGAGCTCCCCTTGACACCTCCCCACTCCCCCCTCACCCTGCCAGGTGCTTTGCACTGCCATTGCCAAAGCCCTTGCACAAGTGCCAGCCACCTTTGCCCTGTTCCTGGTTAAATCCTTGTGTGTGTTACCACAGACATGGTGACTGCCCACCCAAAAGGCAGTGGGAGCTGAGCAGCAACATGAGCACTCTCACCAAGGAACATAGACTTTGGGTCTTTTTCTGCATCACCAAAACTTACTGTATCTGTTTCTCTTGTAGCAGACCAGCATCCCAGTGGTGCGTACTCTTCTTGGACACTTACAAAAGGAATATTCTGCATCTAACTAGAGTCTCAGCATTGCCAGACCCTGTGATTTTATTACCGACCTTCTGATATTTGGAATTTTTCATAAAGCTGCAGCTCTTGCATGCAAGCAATTAAGTGAGACTCTCAGCTTTCACTGAGAAATGAGAAGAAGTTTCTAGTCCTCATGTTCTAGAAAAGCTGGAAAATGTGCCTAAAGGTATAGACTCCAAAAGGCACGTTGAAAGAACCAATGTGGTTTCTTTCTTTTTAAACCAATTGTGATTCAGGGACAGCAATGGAGGGCTTGATTCATGATTTATAGATTCTGCACCTGGCAGCTCTCCAGTCTCAGTGATAGCTCCATGCAGATGGATCTGGGGCTTTTTGAGAGCTGCTCAGTGGTTTTCACCTGGTTCCCTGAAGCACTTCTGAACAAAACCCCCAGAAAAATCTATATAAAACTTATTCTACAGACGGCACAATTTGAAACTAGTATATGACATCTTATAACCTAGTTAGATCTGAAATGTCATACATTTAGATTCAAATGGGAGACACCACCACTTTGCCAACTTGTTGAACAACATGTTTAACTGGGGTGGGTGGCACTGGGGGTTTGAAAATATGGGTTTCTTTGCGTATTTTGGAGCGCTCAGAGCTGGGACTGGCTCTTCTTTAAATCTGTCTAGTATTTTGCATCACCCCATGTTATTTCTTAACCTCTCTGAGTTGCTGCTCCCTACCAGAACGGGAATAGCACCCTGTGCCTGTGGCTTCCCTCCACAGAGGCTGTACCAGGGGCTTGGCTTAGCCAAGGCCAGCTGAAATCCATGCAAACACTGAGTCCAGTGGGTCCCAGCTCTGCCTGTGGGCGCAGCTCTCTCTTACAAGCAATTACGGACGATAAGATGTGAATAGGTATTAACAGCTTTATTGCCCTTGAATACCAAATACACAATAAACATCCTAATAAAAAGTTGTTCCTCAAGAAGGCAGCACCACTGTCAGTCTTAATGCTATACCCAGTACACATGCTGTGCACACTTGTGTTTCGAGAAGAAACACCCAAACTGCCTTTCCGACTTCATGAGCTAAAAGACTGTGAAACACTATCATGCCACACTGGCCCTGAGTTACAGGAGCATGAATAGGTGTCAGTTAATATCTGTGAACTTCGAAGACCTTACTGGGGAGGCTGGGCCTGAGGTTTGTGTATAACTGGTGAGCAAATTGGAGATGTTTTTCTTGCAGGGTACAGGATCTCATTGGGGAGGCAGCTGCAGTACAGCTGGCCCCAGCTGAGTCTTCCTTCAAAACTGCACCCAAGACATCTTTGGAAAGGGGATAAAGCATTTCTGGTGGGCATCAGACCTATCACCTTATGCCAAGGTATTGTCTTACGTAGAGAAAAGGCATCAAGCAGATGTAACTTCAACACCAGGGGTTGGGACAGGTCTCTGCTTGGGTTGTCCTTGTTGGTCCTGATTTCTGGAGCAAACCATTCATGGTGGGGCTGCACCCACTTTTTGGCAGCATCCCTTTCCTGCTCCTCAACTTCATGCCTATTTGCAGGCTAAGAGCTCTTCTCTACCCTGTGTTTCTCAGGGTGTTTGTGCTCTAGCACCAGTCACATCTCTGGGAAGCAGCAGGACTGTGCTGGGTATTTTCTGGCCCTTGGGGAAAGCAGGGATGTTGGAGGCCACCATGGACAAAGCTCCTGCAGAGGTTGGTCCTGAATCACAGGGCCATGAACAAACCCTGATGTGCAGGCATTGCTCAGTGGGAGCATCCCATCTGCATCTCCCCAGCGATGGGACAGGACTTATTCCCACACCCCTTCCCTCTCACCTCACGTGTTATTTCACTTTTTTAGTTAAAACCTGCTATAGGCAGCTGCAAGCAAAACAGAACCCCACCAAGGCTCATCTGCCACTGAGCACCTGCGAACAGACACATTAACTTTGCTGTTGGATGTGTAAACTGGAGCCGTGGCACAGCCAGAGCGTAACCGGTGTAAGCAAGAGGATGCTGCTGCATGGCCAAACCCGGCACTGCTGGGGAAGGCGATGTAAACAGCTCCACCTTAAACTGCAGAGAGCACCTTAAGCTTTCTTCTGGTCTGCCTCCGAAACTGCTCCAGGCTGAACTTCAATCAAAAGGAAGTTTGTGCTTTGTACAGTGGGGGAAGGGGCAGCCAGAAGGACATTTCTCCATTGATTTTTTTAATTTTAAAAGTTTATTTCTTGGGTGGTGTGGTTTTGGGTTGGGGTTTTTTTCCTTCACACAATAAATTTCAAATTGATTTTGCAATCCTGTCTCCCCCATCCTTGTACTCTCCCTCTCAAAGGTAATTGAGACAAGAGGTTTCATTTGTCCTCCTGGCATCCCGCGGTTCCCTGTCATGCACTCTGAAGAGCATTTCCACAGCTGAGACCTGGGCAGAGACACACTTGAGGGCAGCTCCATCTGAGGACCCCTGATGGGGTCAAGAATGCTTTTCCTTCCTCAGGGGTCCCCAGATGGAGCCTGGATGCCTTCTGCAAAGCACCCACAGCTCCCCCAGCCCTCGGCTGTGTCCCCAGTCCAGGGCTCTCCCTTCTCACCCAGCTGATGAGACAGTCTATTTTTCACCAGCCATTTCCTGCTAATCAGACCATTAGTCCTTGTGCTGATTAACCAGCTAGTTCTCAATTTAATTAAAACATAGGCTTTTCTGAACAACCAGAAGTTTCAATCATATTTCATTCTTATTGTTGCAGATCTGACTGGCATTAGCCACGAGTATCAGGGGGAAACCAAAGCAATTAACTGTTTCCATTGCTAAGGAGGGAATCAAATTTATCATTCACTATTTTCCTAGGGAGGCTGTGGATTTTTGTAACACTGCTTTGCACCAGAGCCTGAAGATGTCAAAACACGTTTATCCTGACTTTCACAGGGTTGCTCTGTTTCATTCAAACACAATGCAAAAAACATGCCACGAAGGAAGCCTAGCACAAAACCAGCATCAATATGCAGAGAAAGCAAGGTAAGGCCATATCCTGATCATAGAGCAAAGCAGACTGTGTGAATCAGGTTAGGTTTCTCTGCCTGAGCAAGGTCTACTTGGTCCTACCAGTGGCATGGGCCAGTGTTCCTGTGTGCAGCCCACAGGCAAGCACTGGAGCAGGTTTGTGCACCGCTGCAGCCTTGAAGAGGCTTTGCAGGTCACACCATGTTTTTAAGCTGTTGGAAGGCGGGAGACACCAGCAGCCAAGTAGGAATTTACGGTGGGGAGAAATGCAATCTGTCACAATAAACCCTGAGCAGCACGTGTACGATGACAGAAACGTTCAAAAGTTTGTCTTACAGTGAAAATGGTAAGTGCTTGGATCACCTGGGGGTGCCTGCTCATGAGATATGGGAGGAAGATGCTGAGTATGGGTTGGGCAGCAGCATCATGACCCCTGAGCCCAGCTCTGTTGCAGCCACAGAGCATTGGCCCCACATGCTGCAAGAAAAAGTGGGACAGGGCTCTTTTTTAAGTAAGGCTTTGGTATCTCATTACCAACCTCAAAAATATTTGGCTATAACTCTCTTCTGAGGTTTGGCCTAAGTCCAGGGGCTCCGTCAAGAGAAAAGTCAAAGCTAAATAAATGAGTTCAAGTTCAAACCTTTCCAGCCCTGGCTGTGGGGCGTTCCCTTGCCACCACTGCCCGGGATGCCTGGGGTGCTAGGAGAGCCCTTCTGCAGAGAAACTGCTACACAAAAGGGTTTGAAAAGTGTTTTCCATAGGCAGCTAATGGCCCATCTTTCATCTTGAAAAAAACCAAACCAACAAAACCCATAAGCTAATAATTTGCTCCTCTGCATTTCCCTGTGATGGCAAGCTGCATGCCTTGGGATTTAGTTCTTTCCTCCACACCTGACCATGTTTCCCACGGCCCACGGGAGCACAGCCTGCTCCTTAACACATATTTTATTCCCCTGCTAGCCTGGAGTAAATGGCCACTTTGAAAAACATCTTCTGCTTTGCTTCTGCTTTGTTTCCTGTTGTAGGGTCACAGCAGTTTGTGCTCAGAGGCAGTCACAGCCTTATGCTGCTCCCCTCCTTGCACCCATGGTTAAGCCCTCCCTGTGCACCATCCTGAACACAGGACACCCTTGCAGAGATGTGAGCTAAACCCTCAGTCATCCCCACAGCCCTGAGCCTGGGCAAACCTTTGTTGAGCATTGACAGCATAAAGGCCTTTGTTCTCTGCTGTGCATACTGCAGCGAGGGTGAGGCCTCATCCTGCACCTTCTTTACCCAGCATTGTGGTGGTTATAAACAGATCCTTCAGAATTTAGGGAGTTGTACAGCCTGCTGCTTTCAGATACTGCTTCCATCAGTAATTGTTTCGTACCAGTCTTCCCAAACACCTGTGGCCAGATGGAAATAAACACAGATTCACATGGTGGAAAAGATCTGCCTGAGACCTCTCAGATGGGATCATGTTTGGTCCCAGTGGGAATACCCATGTGGCAGTGCTGGTCAGCCTCTTACCCTGACACTGGGGATGGCTGTCTCTGGAGGTGGCAAACCTCAGCACTCTGCTTGCATTTTGGCCATCCTCTGGGAGCTCTAACAGGATTAGGATGGTCAGAGTGGTCCATGTCTTCAGCTTGTGTTTTGCATTGGTAAAATTTCCTCACCTTTTGCATGAACACAAACCACACCGTGGTGTGTGTGTATTTGTGTGTGCAACAGCAGAGTGTGCGCATACAGTCACACAGCACTGCTGTTAGCCCTGCAGCAATGCCCACTCCACAACTGGTGTCACAGAGAGGGACTTACCAGCTGTCACATCTCTTTGTGCATGGAGATATGATGCTGCTGCCTGGCTTTTGGGATGATCCCCCCAAACTAGTGCCTAGGACCTGCTGCTGGAGGGGCTAGCTCACACCAAGGTGTGCATGAATTCTCTCACACCAGCAGGCAACCGAGCTGCTTTGAAGAGAGTGATCTACAAGGCAGATGTTGGCTGTGTTGATAGCACATTTTTCTACTTGAATTGCTCTAACAGCAGCCAAATAAGGAGGGATTGCAAGTGATCATAAAAGCAAGGGAACTCCTAGGGTTCAACATGCCAGGAATATCAACCTACTGTCTGGAAAAATACAAGAAATGCTGTTGATTCATTCCTGCAGCCCCTGACATATAAATTAGGTAACTAACCTGACCTGTGACTGTTTCTCCAAGAGAGCAGCTGAGACATGACAAATAGGCCTTTCAACATACCAGGGCTGATGACTAAAAGCACTATGGGAATAGCTCAGAGCCTCACAGTTACATTATAAAAAACCCTAAGATGCCACTTCAGACAGAACATACACTGCTGGAAAGCCCTTGGGTCCCATCTGCCTGGCTGTAGAGGAACTGTGCAGGAAGCCCTCAGCACGGCACCATGGGTGATACTCAGGGTGATCTTAAGGAAAATGCTCACTCTCATTTCTAGGAAAAGGACTTTGGACTGTTTTCCGTTTGAAGGATGGGGTTCAGGTTTTGGGGGGTGCATCTTTGCCAGTCATCAACATGGACATGGTGTGCCCTGCTGGCTCCTGGGGTGGGTGAAGGCAAATTCCCCCTCTTCAGGGCCAGGAGCTGCTGCACCCAGGAGTCAAACCTCCCCAGCCCCTGAAGTCATGCTGTCAGTTTTGCTACTGATAAAAGTGGCTTTCCATGCATGCAAAAAGGAATTATTTTGTTGTCATCATGCTGAGGTCTGTTAACATGAGACCTCAAAGCAAGGCAGCTCCTGCTCCCCCTAACACTGCTGCACCACTTGTGGTGCTGAACCACTTGTGGGAAATGTTGGGTTCAGCACTCACTGGGGAGGGGCAGGCAGAAAACTCTTCTTTGAACTATTCCCTATTTGCGTTAAGGCCATAAAACCTGAATGCCCCAAAGCCTGAGCCATGAAGTGGCCAAGCCCCAGCCAAGGGGTCTTGCTGGGGGGCGGGAAAGGGTGGGCTGGGGTGAGAGAAAGTAGAATTAAACTTACTCTTCAACCCGAATGCAACACCTCGCAGCACACTTATTCACCATTAAAACAAAGACTCTGGCAACTCAGCTTAGTTGAGACTCTGTGGGCGAGCATGGCCATGGTCAGGACTGGGGAGATTTTGCAGCGCTCATGGCAAGAGGAGTTAGAGATTTTCACCTACCACTTGTTCACACCTGTGGGCAGCTCACACATTTGGGGCTGGCATCACTTGAGTTCATGTGTGCCTGCTCAACTTCCCTACCTGCCCTGCTCCCCTGAGGGCACCTGCCTGCACCTGTGCAAAACATGCTCTCACCTGCCTGGTCCCTTCCACAGCCATATCCTCCACCTACATTTCAGCTGAGTGGGAAAAGTCTGAGCCAGTCTCCAGGTATCCCACACCAGCATCTCCCATCCTGCTCAAGGGTGCAGGTCCAGACAAGGCAGTGGTCCCGATGCTGCGTGTTTCCGGGATGATTTTTTCCCGGCAGAATTACGCAGGCTCAGCTAACAACTTCTATTCCTCTCCCATCTGCTCAAGCCATTTCAATCCTTGAGTTTCAACATGCAATTTCACAAGATGTGGATTTGTTTCAAAGGGTGACCAAACTGCAAATCAGCTCCTTCAAATGCCCAGTCATGCGCTCTACATTAAACAATTAAACTGAGCAATAAATATCGCTTTGTTGTGAACGAGTCTCCATTTCCTTTCCTATTTTAATAACAATAATGGTCAAACTTCTGTTTGAGAAGCAGTTTCTGGTTCTATTAGGAAATGTGCCAACCTATTCAAAGAGACATAAGATTTGTACAGGGAGGTAATAGCTTTTATTAAGCCAAATTATATAATTAGTAAAAAACCAGTCAAGCTTTGAGGCACACAAGCCCTTCTTCAGGTCTGGGGAGAGGCAATTGCTCCTGGCAGCTGCAAAACAGCTGTATGTTGGGTATTGCTCCAGACCTGGTCTCTTTGATCAATGCTGCTCCGCCTGGGGCATGGTGTCTGCAGGGGAACAGGCACTGGCTCCCACACTTGCCTGGGCTGCGTTTAAGAAGGACAGCCCTGGTTTAGGTAGTGTGCATCCCCAGGTTACACTTAACCCTGATACAGTGTTCAGTGTATTTTGGTTTTGCAAGTTTGAGTTTATTTTACAGCTTTTGGGAGGACCTCATGACCTGCAGCAGCCACCTCTCATGCAGCATCGCAGCTGTATGAGCAAAAGCCTGTGTTAAATACACACTAGCCCCACATGTCCCGTGTCTCCTGTTGTATACAGAGTGCTCACAGTTTTTTAAAAATGTAATTTGCTGAACATCTGATATGGGCACATGGGATTCCCACAGCTTCTCCTGGCACAGCCTTTGCTTCAGCTTTCAGACTGGAAACCTCCCGAGACAGGGACCATGGTTTTAATTATGCACAGCTCCCAGCTGAGCAAAACTATCAGTCCCTATTAAGTGAATAAATAATTACTTCAGCACAACTCATTCTTGGCTCAAACCTGTTACTGAAGTGTTCATAGGTCATGGCATATTGGTAAGCATAACTTAAATAAGATATGTGGATTGGACAACCCATCAGCAAAGATGTCAATTTAGCCTCCAAATCCTGTGGTATGTTTTGGTGGCACATGCTTCAATTTGTTAGTGACAGACCACTACCATCATCCACCACTGCAAGAGCACAGGACCCCAAATGAGGGTGTTCCAATATGTTCTTCAAAGACTGGGAAAAGAACCAGATGAAGCTGCTGACATCTCACAGCACAGCTAGTCTGGGACAGTTCTCAGCAAAAATGAAATGCAGGATCAACCCCTCTGCATCTAGGGAGCAGGTCCCACAAAAAGATGGGGTTCTAGACTACTCCCAACACCTACATCATGCAGGATTAACACCTGCACTGGCCAGGCACCGTGCCTATGTCCCATCACAGCCCTGTTAACATGCAGAGAAGACTTAAAGTTGAATCACCAGCAAATGTTGATTTGGGTACGTCTGTCACATCCCCTTTTTATGCCAGTCACTAATTTCCAGAAAAGTAAGAGCTAAATAGGAAGAGGATAATTAGAAGTGGAAAAAACCCACAAGTCCCAGGAGAAAATCTTAGATAGCAGGGTGGTGTGCTGGATTCACTCTTGTTTTTACTTTGTGCCTGCAAGCTCCTGAACTATGTTTATCAGACCTTGGAGTAATAAATAGACAAACTGCCCCACTCCCATGAGGACTCATGCCCAATGGGCTAAAGGTTTTTGCCTTTCACATCCAGCTTTAGAGAACAACTGACGCTTTTGGCATGCAGCCACTGTGGTGCTGTTGGATGCTCACTCTGCCTGGGTCGCAGATCATCATCTCCCATGATGATGTTGCCTGCCACAGCTCAGCCTCTATTTGCTGTCAATAGCTTTCCATCAGGTAAAAGAGCTGCCAGCCTCATCCTCCCCCAACATGATATTCCCTATTTTATATCCCTCTGGAGTTTTGGAGCAGCTGTTTCAGATCACTGTTAGCCAAAGTCTCCATGACCAGACACACTGGCCATCATTCCAGGTGTTTAATGAGATTGGTGATCACAAGCTCTATAGACAGATACCATCTTACAGCTATTTTATCCAGGAGGTTACACAGAAGATCTACTTCATACCTTCCAATACCACCAAATGCTATGTGCTGTGTATTGGGCACAGGATTGTTCAAAGAAAAAAGGCTAAAAATCACAAGTGTTACAAACATTCCACACACAGACATGAGAGAACTCTCAGAACCCACACAGTTAGGAATCTTTTTGGGTAAAAAGGCAGAGATTATTGCAGGAAGCCTGAGAACAATGCTTCACTATTTAAGGACAACAGCGTTTTCCTTTCTGAACATCAGCATTAATTATTTGTTTTGGAGTCCAGCCAGATACCATTTGATGTCTGCTGTTCTGTTAAGGTGGAAAAGCATTTGCAAGAACTTGCTCAGTGTTACCAAAACATAATTGGCCTATCTCTCTCTTCATGTGCATTAATGCCCTGTAAACCATCCACAATTGCCACAAGATGTTATGGATACCAGAAATATAAACAGATTCAAAAAGCTGTAGGACTCTTGAGAAAAGGTCCACTGAGTACAATTAAAATCAAATGCCGCAGACTGCTGGCAGCCGGGGAGGTACTGTCTGACCACTTTTGCTTTGTCCTGATATTCTTTTCAAGCCACTGAGCAGTGGCCATTAAGAAAGAGACAGGATATAAATGGGCTTTTGCAAGGGTGTGAGGTCAGCTCAGCTATGGAAGAGGTGCACTTTCTAGCCCTGCTCTTTCCTGAGCAGAGCTGAATCAGCCTCCATGCCAACCTTCTCATTTTCTCTACCACATCATCAGATTTCAAAGCAACAGTCAGATCTTACCACAAACTGCTTCAAAGGCCATTTATTCTACAAGGAATGTTTAAGTCTAAAGATGGGAACAGGAATGTCATTCCTGTGTTCATGAGTTAATACTGTTCCTCCCTCATTTTTGAAAACATCTGCAAGTCCTCACAGACTCAGCAATGAGAAATAATTTCATACCAGCAGCACAATATTTCTTATGCTTTATCTTCAATCTCACCTGGCACATAAAATTTTCCACCACCCCATCATAAAAACAGATCAAAAAAGCCCAAGATGCAGACTAGTCATTAGGGTTAAGTTCCACATACCTCAGTAATTCTCAGGAAAGGACAGGGCAAATACCATTTGCATAAACAGTTAAAGACTATTTCCAAATATTAACCACAGTCACAGAAATCACAATTGCTTTGCCAATCACACGCAACACAAAGAAGTCCAAGCTTTTTTCTGCAAACCAAATTCCAGTATAATAATTTAATCCTTTCCATTAACCAGAAGTCAAGAACCATAGCAATTAGGCTAGAAAAGGAGAAAGAAATAGATTAAGCCAAAATAGCAATAGCACATTTGGACAGCACTGCTAAATGGCAAAAAATTGGCTGGATTTCAGTGTCTGGTTGCATTACAACTCTAGGGCAGATCCTACAATACAGTCTTTACACAATACAATCTTTACATAGGAACTGGACTCTGCCCACTCATCCCATCTGCTTTTCTTATAGCAAACAGGGGTAGCAGAGGCAATCTGTGCACCAGATAAAGTTGTCTTGGCGCTTATTCCATTAGAGGCAAGGCAGTTTTCTCTATTTTTTGTTAATTAAAAAAACACCCCACGAACAAAACAAACCCTACCTCGAACCAAGTACACATGCCCATGTGCTAAATAGCTTATACTGCCCTGCAACTGCTTCCATTCCTTATGTCATCACCGATGACATAGTTTGCTCAAGGCCCTCAGTAACGAAGCGCAAAAAAGGTATTAAAAATACAGGCCACTTCTCTGACTGACAGAGTTAGTTTTAGTGCAAGTGAGGGGAGAAGTGGATGTTTCTTTCTTCTGCCTAAATAGTGAAAGGACTCAGCAGGGCAGCCTGCAGCATTGGCTGTAACTGCTTCCTCCAGACAGCCCACGTAGCTCCCAGTCTGGGGAACTTGCTGGTTTTGTCTTCATTTCCAGCTCGCCTGATCTGGGAACAGGTATCCCACGGCTTGCACTGCTCTGATCTTGATTTATGAGGGCCCAAGATCCCTGATTAAAAAGTCAGAAGTCTTGAAGCAATATGAGCACTTCTTTGCAGCAAATTTTCTTAGTCACCCATTAAGGACTGAAAAGTGTTAATGAGTCTCCTGCTGCTTTTCCATGCAGCCTCATGGTCAAAGCCCTTAAGTTCAGTTTGAGTGCAATCTCATTGGGTTTCTTTCCTTATTTCTGGTCTTTTGAGGCACATTTTTGTTCTGAAGGCTAGACACAGTTTGATATATTAACCTCACTGGGGACACAGTTACATTGAAAATGACATTTCTTCCTCACAGCCATAGTCTCTAAAAGTTTACCTGTTTGTGTAAAGAACACGAGCCTCTGCAGAGCATTGTCCCTCTGGTGTTATCCTCCATTTCACCTCCACTTGGACAGTTCTTCATCCAAGGATGCAGGAAAATAACAGACTGCTCTATGGCACCAACACTCATCCTGCTTGAAGCTAAACCTCAACACAAGATGTTTTTCTTGTGCTACTCAATATGCTACCCCTGAGGGGTGTTGGTGCCCTCACATAGACCCACTTCTTCCCCACAACCCTCCTCCCCAGGCAGTGTTGCTGCTGTTGGGATTACTGAAAACTCCTTAGGACACATTGGGAGCTAGGAGCCCTGGCACTACAGTCTGTGTCAGATCTAACCAGCTAAAAAAACCCACCTAGCCCCAGCGCTTCCTTGTCTTAGCAAGACAAAAAAGCAGGCATACAGAGTACATTAATGCCCCTAAAAGCAAAATCTAGCAACATTTCCTTAAGCAAAAGTTCAAAGAGCCCTAATTCAGCTTAAACACAGGAAAGAAAAAGCAGAGAAGACCTCTACTAGTGACCCTCAGCCCCTTTATAGGAGAAGTCTGAGCTGCCCTAATTCTTTCCAGCTGAGCTGGAGGCTGCAAACCATCTGCACCTGGAAGTCAGAGCCTTCTGCATGTTACTGATTAGGAGGAGACTGTGGACTTCAGGTTAGGGTGAAGCTTATGGGGGACCACTGTGTGTCTGGTGTTTCTGCAGTTGTGCTGAATTACAAAGTGCAAGATAGAATTGTTTTTTGGGTTTTTTTCTTTATTCCTATTGTTTTAGTGAGCTGCAGTTGCACTCCTGGGGCAGAGTCTGCTTCTCAGATTGGCTAACTCTGGGTTAGGCTTTCAATTGATTTATGCCTTGTTTTCCTAGGGTGGTTAGCTAGCTAACACAGAAGAGAGGAAAAGGATCTAAACAATATATATTATCTTGTTTCAAGACCTTTTCAAGAATTTTGGCTCAGAGCCTAAGGAAAGGCCCCTCTTCCATTTAGGAAAAGCACAAAGCAGCGAGTAAAGTGCAGTTGTACTCCTTGGTAGCTGAGGATTCAGTTTTGGATGTATTTTTAAATTATTTTGTGGGAACTTTAGATATTATTATACACTGAGTAACTCATAGGCTTGCATGTGTCCTCGCAACAGCCCTAAGAAATAAGGAAATACATATTCAACCTTACACTTGGAGAATTGAGGATCTCTCTCACACATCAGGGAGACACATGTGAGGGCTTGCTAATGGAAAATGCAGAACACCAACCTGCCCACAGTGGAGCAACCTGCATGAGAGCCATAAATGACTGCTGCCCTCCAGGTGCCGCTGCAGCTGCCTGATGTTGGCTAAAATGCAGCTTTCCTTCCAATAACTGGGGTTATCTAGCACTGGCCCAAGCTACACCTTTAAACCAGAGCTTCAGATGTGTCCTGTGAAAGGCTGAGTCTCTCTGATAAGGTGCACCAGGCCCTCCATTTCACCCATTTTCATGTGGGACAGCCTGCTGACTACAGAAATGTTGGGTTTGCAGTTACCTTTTGCCTAAATGCTGAACAGCTTTGGGGAGATATACCTCATTGGGTCATTGTCATCTGCTTGGATAAGGTGCTTAGAACTGTATTCAGTGCTGAGCATCTCCACGAGTGAGGCCGCTGCTGGCATTACTCCACGTCACTGGAGACAGATTGAGGTGGATCACCTTTACCTGGTGGTGATGTAGAGCATATAAAGCCCATGCAATGCCTGAACCAAATCCCCACCAAGAAATGGGCGATCACGAAAATGCATCATCCTACCTTTTGTGATATAATTATCACTGCCCAAGATCCTGCTTACTTAATGGTTCAGTAATAGATGAGGTGCAACAGATCTTGGAGCAAATGATTATATTTAAGTGTGAAGTTAGAAAGTGGAAGGAAGGAGAAGAGAAAAAAAAAAAAAAAAAAGGATCCTATCACATGTCTCCTCTTAACTTTTGACTTGGCCCCTCTGAATGTTTCCAAAACAGCAGGAGTACAACTTGGCTGTAAATCGGTATTATGTAATAGCAATTTCATTGTTTCCTCTCACTTTAAGGTTTAGCAACAGGAGGAAAAAACCCTCATATGTAGCAACATGGGGGGAGGGATGTTAGGATGATGCTGAATCCCTTTGAGCTATTAATGGAGAATTGCATAACTGCTGCCATGGGGTTGCTAGGTTTTACCACGTCCCTGCGCCGTGTTAAATATTCACAGTACTTGTAGTTTCAGCGGTATCGCTGCTGCCGAGCCTGGATATGGCCCCGCCAATCCCAGCCACTGGCTGGGTTTCCATGGAGCTGATGGCACCCCTTTTCTTCATTCACAGTGAAATCCTCCCAGTGCTTGGCTAAATCCACCACTGAAAATGAGGCGTGTACAAATGAAGTAAAGCAGTTTATCAGCATTTGCTCCATGTTTCGTGGATGTGCTTGCTTCATCTTAAAAAAAGCAAGGTTTAGAAATGAAACCTATTTTGTCTTGCCTGGCAGATCTGCAGAGCCACATGGTGCTTTTAACTCTCATGTCACCAGCTCTGAAGTAGCTACCTGTGTGTCTGGATTCCTTTCAATACTTAGAGAAGGTTTATAAGAAAGATGGGGACAGACTTATTAGCAGGGCCTGTTGCAGTAGGACGAGGGGTAGTGGTTTTAAACTAAAAAAGGGGAGATTTAGACTAGATATAAAAAAGAAATGATTTTGCAGTGAGGGTGAAAAAATGGCACAGGTTGTCCAGAGAGGTGGAAGATGTCCCATTATCCCTGGAATCATTCAAGGTCAGGCTGGACAGGGCTCTGAGCAACCTGGTCTAGTTGGATGTCCATGCTCATTCCAGGGGGGTTGGACTAGATGACCTTTAAACATCCCTTCCAACCCAAACAATAGTATGATTTTCCATTCCTTCTCTTCATCTACCTTAATCTATTTCCTGGCTTAAATCACGCTGTAAAATCTTATGGAATAGATATAAAAAATAAATACAGTATCTCCTAAACTGTGGGTTTGCCTTCTTTTCCCCCAGTAACACAACTCTCATCAAAGCCTTTCAAATTTACATTTAAAGCATCTTAATGGAGTTAATGGTGCAGATTTTCAATATATTGGCTTCATGGGACCAGTTTTCATCCATGCTGTGTGCTGAGAGGCTTTGCTTGCTGTTACTTTTTGGAACAGGGCAGCACTACGTGCTAGAGATCTGCATATTCAATATGCATGTGAGCCCAAACAGCCTTTTTTTTTTGTTTTATGCCTCTAATTAGGCTAAGTAGGGTGTCGGATTCAAGTGCTAATTAGAAGTGACCACTCTAAAATACATTAGGATATTTAGGGCTGTGTGCTGTTTGCATATTCAGGTTCCAGCTCCTGCTGTCGGTTTGTGCAAGCACCGAGATGAGTCCCTCCACCCAATCCCTTTTAACCTGTGACAGTATTTTATTTCCTTTTTTTTTTTTGACAGATACACCGTGTCTAATACAATGTGTTTCTAGCAATGGGAATAAGCATGATAGGACATGCTGTTATCCCTGGCAAAAGGGGGAAGGGAGTGTTTGGCAGTGAAAGGCAAGGGCTAGCAATCAGGACTGGTTCAGCCCTCTAAAATAGTGATTATCCCCTGTTTACCCAGCACTGAGGAGGGAGTCCCTGGGAGTACTCTGGGGGGAATTTAGGCTCATAAGTTCACAGGGTAATATAGGTTGAAAGGGGTATCAGGAGGTTGGTAGCCCCACTTGGAGCAGGGTCAGGGAGGAGGGCAGACCAGGTTTACCCAGCTGGGTCCTGCAACCCTCCAGGGATGGGGACAGCCCAGCCTTTCTGGGTAAATGTCACACTGCTCCTGACCAGCTGCTTCACTGTGATTTTAGATGTATGAGACAAAGAACCTAAGAACCTGATGCCCTCCTGGCATATCCTTCCACTTCTTATAGTGAGTGCATCCTGTAAGCCTACAGGCAGGCTTGGAAAGAGACAAGTCTTTCCTACAATTGCTTTGCTAATGTGAGGACTTCTGGTCTGATGGAAACAGGGAGTAGTAGCTCAGATGTGCTGTTGAGGGGTATCGTCAGAATCAGTCGTGAGTATCAATGGGTAAGATTGTGCCCTGGGCTGGGCCAGGTGAGATGGCCTCTGCTCTTCTCCTCCTCCACTGGAGCCATCAAAAGGCAGGACAGAGACCAGCTCCTGATGTTCGCAGATACATTAATTTCTAATGAAGTGGTTTGGTAGGAATAGATTTAACAAAAACATGTGCTCCAAGATCCTAACTTGAGTGATACTGAGAATACGACACCTACAGATGAGCTAAAGGGGCTGGAGGGCTCTTGGCACCTTCTGAGATGAAGCAAACAGGAATGAGAACCCTTCAGGTCACTTGTGCAAATAGTGGCTGCTTGAAACAGTCAACTAGTGGAAACAATAACAACCTCTGCTTCCCAAATCTACACTGCGGGATATTAAACAAGGGCAAGGCCAATGGTTATGGCTTGGCAGTACTGGGGTAAGTTTGCTCATACAGTGGGGCCCAGGCACAAAGAGGGATGCAAACAGGGTCCTATGCACTGCCTGCTGAATGACTCCCCTGGAGCTTGTCCAGAGCATTCCTCATCATCTCATCATGCTTCATCCCAAAGAGGCCTGTCTGCAATGTTATGGTTCATCTGTACTCATTATAATCTGGGTTATTCAAGGCAAATACCATGATGCCCAGTGCTGATGCCTTGCTCCCTGATGCCTGCTGGGGAGCCACTGCTGGGAACTGTATGGACATGGGGTCCGAATCCATCCCCTCCCAGTCAGAGAGGATGCAGCTGCTCTCAGGCCTGTTCAGAGTTGCAGCAGAAGTCCTTGTCTGCTTTTCACACCACTGTCAAAAGCCAAACCAAGGTTCATTTTCCTGTCCCTGGGAGGAGATGGCTGGACTGGGGATCCCACATTTCCCACCATGGGCAGTGCAGGCTGGCAGCCCGGGTGAGCAGACAACCTGCAGCTGAGCCAAGGAAAACTGTTTTGAAAGCTGTGTTAACTAGCTGAGGTCCAAGCTCTCCTTATTCTGGGCAAGGATTGTTGGGTTTCGAAATTTGTCAGCTATTACGTGTTACACGCCAGAACAGTCCAGGGTTGACTGAAGCATTCACACACGTGACTGTCCTCATGCACCACAGGGACAAAGTCATCCTAACCCCGTTACAGCTCTGCAGGTGCAGAACATCCTTGCACATCTGGGCACCAGCACCCTGTCCCTGCAGCCCTGCCAACATCACCATCCCTTTCCATCAGTGGACATGTCATCCCTAGATATTTACAGCACACTTAAATTGAATGGGAGACGTGTCATAGCAAAGCATGGCTTTAATATCTGAGCTAAGTTGTTGAAGCTGGGGATGGGGAGGAACACACAGAGGCCCTGGGCGAGGTGCAGGGTGGGATGTACCTGGTGTCAGTGCCTTGTGCAGGAACTCACCCTGCCAAAGCCATAGGGCTGCACTCACCTGTGCAAATGAGCTTTCCAATGAGACTCACATGAGCAACCAACCACATGCCAGCTCAGGAGGTTGGGAAGATGTTGAGAGACTCTTTCCAAGCACAGGGCTCAGCACAGACTGTCCATCCTTGGTTTTTTTGAAACAGACCCTTGGGAATAATTAAACTTGCAACGTAATTTACTACCCACCTTCATGCCCAAGTCCTCCTTGCTGATGCTGCTCACAGTGGCTGTATTTTCCCAGACAGGGCTGTCAGTGCTGCAGCCAGCAACAGCCTGAGCCAGTGGTGGGACTTGCAGTCACCTCTTCAGGTTCTGAGACCTTCTTGAATTGCAGCCTCTCCCCTGGCTCCAGTACAACTGACCGGTGGCTCCAATGGATGTTTCTAGCCTGTTCTCAGGAAACAAAAAGGAAACAAAAGATGTTGTTCAGGTGTTTAATGATGCCTTGATAAACATCCCAGCTGTAGCTACTCCCTCTTCAGGCTGATTACTCTTGGCTTGGTCTAGTTACCATGTTACAACATTAAGAGTCTTCACTAAACATTTGTAAATGTTTGGGCAATGCTGGGTTGTGGGAAGCCCACATAACAGAAATGGGCTGCACTGTGCCTGAAGTCCCAAAGCGAAAGGTTGGTTTTGAAGGTGTTATAAACTCAAGCTGGTCTAGGTCCGGTGTTTGCTTGGCTCCAATTCAGATGCATTCCTGAAATCAAACTGAACTTCCAGCCTTCAGATACATTTACAGGGGATGAACACGGACATATCTATAGCTTAACAGAGCCGTAATTTCTGCCTGAATGCTTTATTATTTGAAAATCGTAAATAAGGTGAAGTGAAAAGGACAAGCCCCTTTAATCTGAGAGTGCTGTGCTAAATGGTGGTGGTAAATCTCTGCTGGCTCCGTGGCAGGTGTAGCTGATTTGCACTCCCAAAATGGCCATGATTTTATCTCACAAACCACACGCAAGTTGTGGACATTGGCTTTCTGAGAGAAAAACCAAACCTACTCTTGGCCAGGCTTGGATGGGAATAGCCAGCAGCGCATTGCAAAGCGACCGGGTGTATTTAGCTGTTCAGATGAAGGAAATGCCCACCCTGCACTGGCCATGAACTTTGTCAGGGTCCCTTCTTATCTCCTCCATCACACTTCTTATCACTAGTCTATTTATTGCTCTGTTTGCATGCTTTTCTAGCCTGGTAGACAGGGCTGTCTCAAGGTCAGCATGTTCAGCTGTCCCTGAAAAAGCTCCTGCGCCCAGCACCATAGACAACCCCACTCCCCTCCAGCACAGAGATACTTGAAAGCTATTTTGATGAGTTTTATACAGCAAAGTGCAATCTTGCCAACCACACATCTATGCAAGATGCTCACATTGCTGCTGGAGTACAGTGGTTGCTTGAAACCATCCATGTCATGTGTGTGTGTGTCTAACCAAAGGGTGGTCTACAGGCTGGTGGATGCTCTGTTGGTGGTGGGGCTCTTCTTTCAGTCTGGATTTCAACCACAGTCAGGACAGGACAGAACCCAATTAATGAATACAGGATCAAATATCCTTTCTGTTTCAGGGCTTAATGTTTATCATTTGGTGGAGAGCAGACCTCACACATGGCATTTTAGAATGTTTGATTTGCAGAGCACCTTGGGAAGTTTTATGTTAAAGGCACTATATTGAATTTTCTCATGATGTTGCATTATTTTGTATAAACTACAAATTGCTGTTGATCTTCTTGTCTCTGATGTGCACATGCATTCAAAGTTCAATTTGTATACTGCCCAGCCCCCTTAGAGCTCTGGTGCTGGGGAAAGCAGGGGGACCCTCTGGGAACTGTCAGTTGATAAAAATACTTTCTGAAAAGGTTTTTTCCTCTGTCTGTCTCTGAATGTCTCTAATGAGCTGAGGAAAACTCCACCCCTACATGGAAAGAGCAGAAAAATCCAACTCAACCTCCTCAAAAAAAAGGAATTTGTGTTATTCAGGAAGAATTTCTGTTCTCCCTCCAGTCCCACTGGAGTTTTCTGTAAGGCAATCAATGAGTAATAACCAAGAAAAGACTTTAAAGAGAAGTCCCTTGTTGCTGTCCTATGTACCACGTTGTACATTCCAACCTCAAACTGGGTGACCTAAGAAGCTGAGGAAAAAGAGAAGAAGAAAAATAGTTAATTCTGACAAGGATGCTCATGCACTTGCCCTCAATCATGTTCCCTGCAGGGGGGGGGCTGGGGTGATGTATTTATGTATATAGCACTATAGTGTCTCTGCTAGAAACCCCAGCCCTCAGCATATCATGGGGACCATCAGCACTGCAGTCCCTCACTGCTGTGGGACCTGGTGGCCATGGAGGTATCCTTCAGTCCTGGACCCAACAGAGGAGCACACTGGCATCGGGAGAAGAGGATCCTTTAAAGAGCTGCCCAAACTTTAACGGAAATAACAGATTTGGCGTTCTTCCTTAATGCTTTCAAGTTTTTTTCCATGAATGTGAGAAATCTTTTTGAATGAGGTAGATTGATGTTTTATCAGAAAAAAATTCTGGTCTCCCAAGAAAGAGATGAAATAGTTGGCAACGTGGTATTCAGCACATGGTTGCAGATCTCCTCCCCTGTTCTGCCAGGGTTGCAAGCATGATGGCTCAGAGAGTTGGCAACCAGCTTCCAATTACACAGAAGAAATATTTGCAACTGCATGTGCAGGACATTATTTCCTGGGTACCTGGCTTGTAGATGTAGCTAAGGACTAGTAAATCTGAGGAAATCTTAAATTAAGGAACCAAAATGTGCCTGCAAACATTTCTGCCTATCATTTTTCAATTGTAATAATGGAAGTCCTGTTTAAGCAAGGATGAAAAATCTGTCCTATGTCAATAACCTGTATGAATGATGCTAGAGAAAACTGGCAAGTCATCAAAAGACCCTGTTCTCTATTTAATTCTCTTCTTGGCTCATTATAGATTATCACATTTTGTCTAGTTAGTGGCATGAGTTTGGAAATAGAAAAACTATTTCTCTTTCCTTCTTATCTAAAAGATGAAGGAGGTGCATACAATTGGCTTAAGTTATCATTTAGAAGTGAGCTCCAGTGATGCAGGGTTTTTTTTGTTTTGTTTTGTTTTTTGTCCTAAGTTGAAGTCCTGAGCCATGGTAAACTGCTGGCTTACTGCTCTGGTTGTTTTCTGTCCCCAGCACCCACGTGGTTGGCCAAAAGCAATATGCTTATGAAGGGCTGAAGTACGCTTTTCCAGAAAGATCAGCCGAAATAACGCAGCAGGCTGAGCTGATCACCAGGGTGCAAATCACCACCAATGCAAATAACAGCTGAATGATACAAGCGCACTCAGGGAGTCACATCCACCCTTGCCTTGGATGCAGACCTCATCCCACCACACCTAACCTATCTGAGCTGTAGCCACACCTACAGAGAATTCTTCACTATGAGTGTGGTGAGGCCCTGGCACAGGTTACCCAGAGAAGCTGTGGCTGCCCCATCCCTGGAAGCATTCAAGGCCAGGTTGGACATTTGAACAACCTGGTCTAGTGGAAGATGTCCCTGCCCATGGCAGGGGATTGGAACGAGATGATCCTTAAGATCCCTTCAGTCCTAAGCCATTTGACAATTCTATGATTCTATGCTTTCTGAGTCCCAGAAGTACTATACAAGCTCCAGACAACCTGGACTCCACTTCCTGGAGTGTGCTGGAAAAGGATGAGGGATTTGAAATCAACGCTTTTCTTTTCAATATCAAGAGAGATTAAAAATTGCAAGGGAAGAGGAGGTGACAACACCAGATGGCTTTTCTTTCCCCAAATGAGTATCCAAAGTGTTGGAGGTGTTCTAAACCAAGCACTTTCCATTGGGATGCTAAGCCTTGGTTACACCTGCATCAACTCATGGGGATCACTCAGTTGCACATGTTTGGGCCCATGGTGCCTGTGTTTTGGTGTTTAAAAACATCTGCCAAAAAGTCCAGCAGCCATGAAGATGGAGTTGTCAGTCCTGCTTGTGTAGTCAGTGCATTTCCTCAGGCCTCAGAAGATGCTGGACGGCGATGGTAGTTGGAAACCACAGAACATTGGAAAAAGCCCCAGCAATTTGGAAAGGGGTGTTTTTCCCTCCTATGTTCCCTTATATCTTTATTCAAAGAGAAAACAGTGTCTGAAAAAAGGGGAATGTGCATTGGTTCACCTTGATTTTCACAGAGGGAAAAAAAAGAGAAGTGGGAAGGAAACAGCATGCTTTCCCTCTGGTTTGTATTATTGGAGTTTAATTATTTTCTAAGTATTTTGCTCAAAGCCTATTTTTAAGAACTCCAAAGTAATAATTGCTGCAATTCTATTTTTTACATACAAAGCATCACTGGCAAAATTTCTTTCACAGCAGTCACTTGGAGCAGCAGAATTTGATGGACCATGGCAACTCAAAGAACATAAAACCATCCAGGCCATAGCTTTCTTGGCCCAAATTGCCTCAGTTGTGTTCCTCTGTTGTCTGACAATGTGCTCTCAAGAGATCACAAAATGCTGCTCTCTTTGTGCAAAAGTCTTGTAAGATTACTTGCGTAGGTTCACTAAAATGAGAAAAAGAGCCAAAAAGGAAGTAGAAAAAATGAAAAACCCAGAAAAATTACAGAACTTTTCTCTCCAAATTACCTCTGTGGTGAAAAATGTCACAGAAGACTTAATATTCCAAAACTATCAGCCAGCTCTGTGAGCTGTGAGTGAATGTAGACCCAAGTGAGATCAAGATCAGGCCTGATTTGCTCATGGTTATATTAAATTCATAAAAATAATTTGCCATTTTTCTGGAACCAACCCCCAAATTGCACTTTTAATATATAGAATTTTGCTGGTGAACAATCCATTATGTTGTCCTCCCACTATTATTATTTTTTGAAATGACAGGGAGATGACAGGAGACTGCGGCTCCAGGTTGTGAATGAGCAGCGGGAACAGATGGGTTTGTGAGAAG